>NC_079439.1:72791607-72861607 GCF_903798145.1 Danio aesculapii
TATCTATCTATCTATCTATCTATCTATCTATCTATCTATCTATCTATCTATCTATCTATCTATCTATCTATCTATCTATCTATCTATCTATCTATCTATCTATCTATCATGCTCTGTGATATTCCTCATGCCTTATTTGAACTATTTCCTCTAGTCTTGTAAGCAGACATTGCCCTCTGCTATTTGTTTTGCTTCAGTTGTGTGTTTTATCTACTTTGCAGATGGTTTCATCAGTCTTGCCCGATGATACATCAGCTCTGATGGTGGCAATTATAAAACAATGCAGAAAGAAAATGACGGTTTTGACTAAAACATCACTTTAGTTCACAGCAGTGGTGTTGCATTGACTTGATTTAACACAGTGAGGGCTGATACACACATTTTCTTATCAGAATAACCAAAAACATCTGCATTTCTTTTTCATCCTAACTTGTTATATATATATATATATATATATATATATATATATATACATTATATATATATATATAAACACATATATTTTCATTATGTCGCTACACTTTAAGCAAACAGATGCTCATCCATACTGTGCGCACAAAAAGAAAGGCATAATCTCGACTGTTTTTCCAGAAGGTAAATGCCAAAATGATCTGCTTTATCCTTAACTCTCTCCTGTGTTTCGAAGTACGTGTTTTACACACCGGATCAAAGGTCAAATTACTCTAATAGCTCTTTAAAGAAGCGTGGGCCATGTACTGTACTCGCCCTCTCTATCACCAACAATGAAAATAAGTTATGACCCATAATTTCTCCGCTGGCTACTTTATGACAGAGTTGTGGGTTTTGGGACCAGAGCCTCCCACCAGCTTTAATATTTCATTTTGGTGGAAAGACTTGCGTGGCGTTTTTATGTCTTCAATTTACCTTTGCCTAATGTAATACAGAGCAGCGTGGGAGTTTACTAGGCTGATCACTTTGTTAATTTACATTTTAGAGTCGAACTAATTAATATAGTTTAGGTTTACCTAAAACTGAGCAGCATGGTGTCTCAGTGGTTAGCACTGTCACCACAGAACAAGAAGGTCGCTGGTTCGAGTCCCAGCTGGGCTAGTTGACGTTTCTGTGTGGAGTTTGCATGTTCTCTCCGTGTTGGCGTGGGTTTCCTCCGGGTGCTCCGGTTTCCCCCCAACACATGCACTATAGGGGAATTGATGAACTAAATTATCAGTAATGGTTTTATTTATTTATTTATTTAATGTCTGATAATTATGGTGATATTTCTGCAAAGTGATTCCCAAAAAAATATATGAAGATGGATCAAGCGACATGTTTGATTGTTGTTTTTGTACTGTATGAATTAAGGCAGTTTTACAATTAATTGTTTATTGACCGACACTAACGTATTGAAAATAGCATGCCACCTAAACAAAACTAAGTATGAAAGCTACATCTTTTGTTCTTTTTAACACTAATGATATTTACAGGGACGTAATATCGAGGAATATGTGGTTATTTTCATGCCGTTCTTTGCACAACACTTAAAAAAATAACACAAATTAATTAATTAATTTATTTATTAATTTATTTGGTTGGTTATTTATTTAGGTATTTATTTATTTATTTATTTACTTATTTGTTTGTTTATATTTATATTTTTAAATGTATTATTTTATCATTATTATTTATTTATTTATTTATTTATTTATTTATTTATTATCACTAGTTTGTATTTATTTATTTATCACTAGTATGTGTTAATCATTTATTAATATTATTTATTTATTCGTTCATTCATTTTTACTATAATTTATGCATCACTAGTATGTATTTATTTATTTATTTACTTGTTTGTTTGCTTTTATATTTCGAGTGTTTAGATATATTATTTTTCACTATTATTTATTTATTTATTTACGTATTTATTCATCACATTTTTTTATTTATCCATCAATATTTATTTATTAATGAATCACTATCAATTATGCATCACTAGTATGTAATTATTTATTTATTTGTTCGTTTGTTCGTTCAGTTATTTATTTATTTGCTTGTTTGTTTTTATATTTGTATTTTTAAAATATATTATTTTATCACTGTTGTTTATTTATCTATTTAATTATTATTTTATCACTAGTATTTACTTATTTATTTATTTATTTATTTATTTATTTATTTATTTATATATTCATCTATTTATTTATTTATTTATTCATTCATTTATTCATTCATTCATTCATTTATTTATTTATTTATTTATTTATTTATTTATTTATTTACTTGTTTATTTATTTAGTTATTTATTTATTCATTTATTTAACTGATGAGATTGCATTGCAATTGCAGCTTGCGTGAGCTAAAAGAGATTTATTTATTTATTTATTTATTTGATTTGAATTGATTTTTTTTTACGTTTGTAAACTTGAGTGCTTTCAATCATAGAATCAAGTAAAACACCTGCAACATATTTCTTATAGATCCAAAGTGAAAGAGCTCACACTGGAGAAAGATGATATGAAGGGGCATCAAATTATGATATACATGTTTTTTAAACTGACTTCTTTAGCATAGTTGCTATTAAAAGTAAATGTGGAAAGAGATTATGCTAAATACAGATTACTCTTAACGCAGATTTGGCTTCTCTGAACTGAACTGGAAAGTATTGGTCTGAATGTGTGAGAAGTTATTCTGAAGGTAATGATTTTGTATCTTTGCTTCTTGGAAAAAAAGTGAAACTAATCTGTTCTCATTCAGTCTTGCAGAACATGGCGTAATTGGTATGCTAGTCTCGCACCCTAGATTTAATCACAAATTACACAGAATCACATCCAAATAAAATACATGTGAAAAAGTCTAAGAGTGCCAGCAGCAAAGATCCAGAGCCTGAAAAAAAATCTACCAAATTCAATCTAGAGAATTAGAAATTAATATCGGTGGCAGTGCTACTATTAGATACAACGTCAGCAAACCTATAAGGGATTAAAGTGGACCTATTGTGCCTCTTATTACAACATATAAAATAAGTCTCTGATGTCTCTAAAGTGTGTAGAGTAAGTTTCAGCTCAAAAAATCACAAAAATAATGTTTACTAACTCTCTGAAACTGACCATTTTAGGCTTGATCCTAATTGCACCAATTTAGTGACTGTCGCTTTAAATTCAAATGAGATTGTGCTCTCTTCAGAAGAGGGCGGAGCTACAAATGCCTGTGTGTCAGCATAGTGGCAGATTCAAAACTCTAATGGTGAACGGCTGCTTCTCACTCAGAGCTGTTTATACTATTGAGGGATAGAGGGTCAGTAGTGGGCGGGGCTTTCCCCCTGCTGATGACACGTACAAAGGGAGAATGTCAATCAAAGTGTTTCTGCAGACTGATTTAATCAAGTCTAATAATACTTTTTCATTAGACGCTGATTGTATTCACACACTGTTGACACACAATTGTGTTTTAAACCCCCTTATAAAAGCAAGTCAAAACTGTGTTGTAATTAGGGCCAGACGGAATCTGCAGACGTTTTTTGCTATTTCTGCGCAGAATTTTGTTAAAAATCTGCGGATTTATGCAGAATGATTTTGGAAGTATCTAAAAACTTAATATATGAAATAAAAAAATACTTTTTTAACTTTTAACTTTTTATTTAATGTTTACAATGCAAATCCAATTAAATCCACTTTATTTGGTTAACAAGGCAAGTCTCTCATATAATATCGCTACTAAAAGACAGAAAATATTACTTTGCAAATTTTATTATAAATAAATCATATTAATATTTTAATATTAGTCAATAATATTATTGAAATTAATTTGAAAACTGAATAAATATAGATGTACACACATTTACACAAGTAAATAAACAGAAATAATGATGGGCTAAAAATCTGCGGAATTCTGCGCGTGCAGATTCCGTGTGGGCCAACTCATAATTATTTTGAATTGTAGCAATTTTAGCATCTTCACTGCAAGCAACACATGGCTTATTTATTTATTTATTTATTCATTCCTTTATTTATTTATTTATTTATTTATTTATTTATTCATTCCTTTATTTATTTATTTATTTATTTATTTATTCATTCCTTTATTTATTTATTTATTTATTTATTTATTCATTCCTTTATTTATTTGTTTATTTATTCCTTTATTTATTTATTCATTAATTCAATCAATCATGGTATTTATTCCTGCATTCCTTCATAATATTTATTCATTTGTTTATTTATTTATTCATTCATAATATTCATTCTTTCATATTTATTCATTCATCCATCCACTCACCCATCCATCCATCCATCCATCCATCCATCCATCTATTCATTCATTCATTCATTCATTCATAATATTTATTTATTATTTCATTCATTCATTCATTCCTTCATTCATCCATTTATAATGTTTGTTAATTCATTCATCCATCCATTCATTCATTCATTCATTCATTCATTCATAATATTTATTTATTATTTCATTCATTCATTCATTTACTTTGGTAACACTTTAGAATAATGTTCCATTAGTTATTGCTATCGACTAACATGATCAATGAACGATACATTAATTGCAGTATTTATTGATTAATGTTAGTTAATAAAAATAGTCACTCGTTAGTTCTTAGCTTTTAGTCACTCTCAGTGCATTGCAAGGTTAACGAAAACGAACAAAAAAACGAAAACTAAAATTTTAAATAATTGTCGTTATGTGTAAAAAAAATACAAACTTTTTTTTCATCCAGAACTAACAGAAACTGTATTGTGTACATACAAAACTAACTCAAACTAACTAAAGTTATAGCAAAAACCTCCTTCGTTTTCGTCTTTGTAAATGTATTTACTGTAAGTTTTTTAAAAGTAAATCTATTTACTTCACGCTGCGGGAGTTTGACCTGTAGGCTACAGCACCTCAGAGCCTGTAATCCTGCTACCAGTGGTTCTCCTCCAGTCATCCCACGACAAAAACAACGAGTAGACGTGAAAGCAGCACGGTGACAACATTAAATACAGAGACTTAAAAATATTACTTTAACACATTTGTGCCCAATAATGGGTTTTATTTCTGTATCGCGATCGCGAACAAATCTTTTTAACCGGATCTTCTAAGTGAACCGGTTGAACTAGTTCACCAAATCGAACTGAATCATTTGAAACGATTCGCGTCTCCAGTAAGCACTTATCTACAAACTACTTACTTTTGAACAAGCATAATACCCCATCTGACTCTAAATAATCCAATATATAGTATTATTCAGTTATTAGAACTGTAACGTTACACTGAGATCAAACTTGAGAAGCGGTGAACCGATAATACTGCGCATGCGTGATTCAGTGAACTAAACACAAACAGTACATGACAGCCTGCTGTGACTGAACTAATCTTGAACAACTGCAGCGCGGGTAAACCGAGGGCTTAAATGAGAGGATCTGGAGAAAAACGTAAGTTTATTTCATAACAGAAAATCGTAATGGAGTTTAAATTGGTGAATCACGCTGAAAAATCCAGCTTAAACCAGCCTAGGCTGGTTGGCTGGTTTTAGCTGGTTGACCAGCCTGGAAAAATGGCTGAAATGGCTGGAAACCAGCCTGGAAAAAGCCCAAACCCCTCTAAAACCAGGCTGGTTTCCAGCCATTTCCAGCCTTGTCTTAGCTGGTCAGGCTGGAAAATGACCAGCTAAAACCAGCCTGACCAGCCTGGTTTAAGCTGGACATAGCTGGTTTTGGCTGGGCTCCCAGCCCGGCTAGGCTAGTCAAACTGGTTTTAGCTGGTCATCTCCCAGCCTGACCAGCTAAGACCAGGCTGGAAATGGCTGGAAACCAGCCTGGAACTGGCCAAAACCCCTCAAAAACCAGGCTGGTCGACCAGCTAAAACCAGCCAACCAGCCTAGGCTGGTTTAAGCTGTTTTTTTCAGACGGGTTGGGTTGCAAAACTTTACTGTAAGACATTTTTTCAGATCATGGTGATGTTTTAACTGGCTGAAATTACTATTGCTGACAACATGATTTTGGTTTGTTGAGTCCTAACATCCGCGTTAAATATCTGAACTTCCCATCACTACTATCTAATCTCAGAATCAGCCTTGCACACATATTGTACTAAGGCTGCTGTCTTGTGGGTTGTTGTATTTGAATTTGAAGATGGGTAGATGGTAGTGGTAGATGATAGTGTTCATGTGTAAAAAAAATGTATGGCTGAGTTTTTATTACACAATATTCATTCTATTGATTTTGAATCTTGTACAAATATCCTTATTTAGAAAAAAATAAATACATAAATAAATAAAAATACTGAAACGAATAAAAACTAAACAGAAACTAATAAAAACTAGTAAATCTGCCTCTAAAAACGAATTAAAACTGACTGAATTTGAAAACAAAAAGTCAAAACAAAATAGAAACTAAAACAAGTGAAAAATCCAAAACTATTATGACCTTGGTGCATTGACTAACATTAACAAGCATAACTTGTAGGATGGATTTTATATAAGGCATTAGTAAATATTGAAATAGATTAATAAATGCTGTACAAGTGTTAGTTCATTATTAGTTCATGCATACATTTACTATCATTAACTAATTGAATCTTATTGTAAGGTGACTGCTATTTCTTCTATTTAAGTCAGCCGTGTTCAAGAATATAAATGCATTAATCAGACATGCCTGTTCTTTATTTATTCTGCCATATAATACAGTTAGCTGTAGACTTTGTTTGGTTGCCAGGCAACTTAGGGCATTAATATAGAATTGAATTCATGTGGCACAAGTGTGTGTGTGTTTGTGTGTGTGTGTGTGTGTGTGTGTATATAGCTACTATTTTAAAGGTCTTCATGCATCTGCCTCATCCATACAGATTGCAGAATAAAGCATGAAGCACTCAAAAATGCACTCCAAGCTTTTGTCACAGGTAAACCGGTGCACTTAGTCAAAACACAAAGCAGAGAGCTTAAAACCTCTTTAAATGCAAAAATCACTGAAATGTACTTGCAGATTGTCGCAATATGATAAAAATGCTGCAATCTTCAATAAAAAGTTGCATGAGTTATAATTATAAGAGCTGCATAAGTAACCAATGTGGTGAAAAGTAATACAGCACTGCTGTAGTTTTAAAGCAACTTGACACATTTTTATTTATTTATTTGTTTATTTATTTATTTATTGGCTCAAAGACGGAGAGCGTGTTTCAGCCATCAACATAATAGATGTTTAATAAAGCTGGGTGACTGTGCACTTTTGGTAAAATAGAGAGCACGAACCGCCAACTCATCCAGCATTTGTTTTACGCAGCAGATGCCCTTCCAGCTGCAACCCATCACTGGGAAACATACACTACGGACAATTTAGCCTACCCAATTAACCTGTACCACATGTCTTTGGACTGTTGAGGAAACCGGAGCACCCGGAGGAAATCCACGCGAACGCAGGGAGAACATGCAAACTCCACACAGAAACGCCAACTGACCCAGCCGAGGCTCGATCCAGCGACCTTCTTGCTGTGAGGTGACAGCACTACCTACTGCGCCACTGCGTTGCCCTACAAAATATTATAAATGTTTAAAAAACAATAGAATATATTGTTTTCAAAGGGGAGATTTATTTATTTTACCCAGATATTTAATAAAGAATATATTTTAGAGCAGTAATCACAATACGTGAAACCGTGATATTTTTATCCAAGGTTATCATACCATCAGAATCTTATACCGGCCCATGTCTAGTACGAACTGCACAGCGTTATGCTGATGTCTAAAGTCAAGTAGCGTGAACTATATTCCTAATATTTTCATGAAGAAGCAGCTCAGACCTGCTCTCTGTATCTGTCTGAAAGCCAATTCTACTTCAGATGCATCTATATGGGTTTCACTGGTGTGTTATCTTGGCTGAACCAGGCCTTTTCTCTGCTTTCCCGCAATTTCCCTGTCAAAAGCAAACGTCTTGATGGTTTGGACATACTCAGGTGTGAGCTTGACACTCAATTAACCTGCGCTGATAGGAAAGCTTTTCTTACAGGAGACAGTGAGTGTTTATTCTGTGTTTAAATGCAGCAGATCGCTCAAGCAAACACAATAATCATAGAGTAAAACGCATGCTGCATGCCTCAATTGTCTTGAAAATGACTGTACGACGTTGTTGTTTTTATTTTTATTTATTTTTTTTCACAGTGGAGATGTTCAAGAGCCAATCCTTGAATTCAGATCAAATAGTGTTGTGTTTCATCCCATAGATTGCACGGAAATTGATTATTTTCAAATGGCAGTGCCTGACCATTCTTTGAAAAGCTTCCTGGAAAAGGATGATTTGTATTCTGCAGATTGCTGTCTGCTTTCAACAATTTATGGCAAATTTTATTACAAAGTCAAGAAGAGAAAAATAATTTACCCTTTTGAAATTTTAGTTATTTAGTTATTATATGATATTTAACAGAGCAAGAACATATATCACAGTGTTTCCTGAAGAAAGTCTTATTTATTTGAGTTTGTCTCTTTAGCTGCGTCCCAAATCGCATACTTATGCACTATTCTATGCCATTTTGCAGTATAAATAGTGTAAGTAGTGCGTTCACACTGAAAACTCTAACAATAATAAGTGCTCTTTAATTACCCGGATGATGCACTCATTCAGTCGGTAAAATGAAGTGTGGACTGTTGGACACTTCACGCACTCAACGACTGCAGGTTTGCTCACGTAGCGGAATATATTACTATATATTACTAAACCTCCCGATGGCAACAATATAAATATCACATCATATTTTTTACTTTAGTTGATCTGTTGCCATAGCAACAATAAAACTACCACAACAGATCAATGACTATACTTGTTGTGCTATCATAGAAATAATAAAATTACCACAACAGAGTAATTACAGTAGTTGTTGTGTTTTCATAGCAACCATAGAATTACCACAACAGATCAATTACAATAGTTGTTGTGCTACCATAGCAACTGTATATTTACCACAACGGATCAATTACTAAAGTCATTGTGTTACCATAGCAACAATATAAATACCCCAACAGATCAATTACTGTAGTTGTTTCCATAGTAAACCATTTAAATATCACAACAGAGTAATTACAGTAGTTTTTAAGTTACCATAGCAATCATATAATAACCACAACAGATTAATTAATGTAGTTGTTGTGGTACCATAGCAACAATATAATTAAAACAGGGGATTAATTTCTGTAGGTGTTGTGCTACATTGCAACCGTAACGTTACCACAACAGATCAATTACTATAGTGGTTGCGATACTATAGCAACAATATAAATACAACAACAGATTAATTACTGTTGTTGTTGTGATACTGTACCATAGCAACAATATAAATACCACAACAGATCAATTACTGTAGTTGTTGTGATACTGTACCATAGCAACAATATAAATACCACAACAGATCAATTACTGTAGTTGTGATACTGTACCATAGCAACAATATAAATACCACAACAGATCAATTACTGTAGTTGTTGTGATACTGTACCATAGCAACAATATAAATACCACAACAAATCAATTACTGTAGTTGTGATACTGTACCATAGCAACAATATGAATACCACAACAGATTAATTACTGTAGTTGTTGTGATACTGTACCATAGCAACAATATGAATGCCACAACAGATCAATTACTGTAGTTGTTGTGATATTGTACCATAGCAACAATATAAATACCATAACAGATCAATTACTATAGTTGTGATACTGTATCATAGTAACAATATAAATACCACTACAGATTAATTACTGTAGTTGTGATACTGTACCATAGCAACAATATAAATACCACAACAGATCAATTACTGTAGTTGTTGTGATACTGTATCATAGCAACAATATAAATACCACAACAGATCAATTACTGTAGTTGTTGTGATACTGTACCATAGCAACAATATAAATACCACAACAGATCAATTACTGTAGTTGTGATACTGTACCATAGCAACAATATAAATACCACAACAGATCAATTACTGTAGTTGTTGTGATACTGTACCATAGCAACAATATAAATACCACAACAGATCAATTACTGTAGTTGTGATACTGTACCATAGCAACAATATAAATACCACAACAGATTAATTACTGTAGTTGTTGTGATACTGTACCATAGCAACAATATGAATACCACAACAGATCAATTACTGTAGTTGTTGTGATATTGTACCATAGCAACAATATAAATACCATAACAGATCAATTACTGTAGTTGTGATACTGTATCATTGTAACAATATAAATACCACAACAGATCAATTACTGTAGTTGTTGTGATACTGTACCATAGCAACAATATAAATACCACAACAGATCAATTACTGTAGTTGTGATACTGTACCATAGCAACAATATAAATACCACAACAGATTAATTACTGTAGTTGTTGTGATACTGTACCATAGCAACAATATGAATACCACAACAGATCAATTACTGTAGTTGTTGTGATATTGTACCATAGCAACAATATAAATACCATAACAGATCAATTACTGTAGTTGTGATACTGTATCATAGTAACAATATAAATACCACTACAGATTAATTACTGTAGTTGTGATACTGTACTATAGCAACAATATAAATACCACAACAGATCAATTACTGTAGTTGTGAAACTGTACTATAGCAACAATATAAATACAACAACAGATTAATTACTGCAGTTGTTGTGATACTGTACCATAGCAACAATATGAATACCACAACAGATCAATTACTGTAGTTGTGATACTGTACCATAGCAACAATATAAATACCACAACAGATCAATTACTGTAGCTGTTGTGGTTCCACAACAACAATATAAGTATCACAACAAAGTAATTACAGTTGTTGTGTTACCATAGCAACCATAGAATTACCACAACAGATTCTACGCGGGTTTTTAGTCATTTGATTTGGATTTAGCTACTATTGTAATCACAAACATATTATTTGGTGCCAGTTTTCATAAGTTGTTGCCTTTACATTGTAAGTTATCCCTGAACATGATTAAATATTGATATTAAATTACTGGCGAATGTCGAGCCCAAATGCATTGTGTAACTTTTTTCTATTATAGTCCTTTTTTCTGTTTTATTATCTGTCTGGAGATGATGGCAATCTCCCTTTCTTTCACAGTGAACCTATTCTTCTTCTAAATGATTTTCAGATGGTTGAGGCAAAGAGGTTAGATTTAGCCCTTTGATGAAGGGAGACGCCAACAAATTCATCACTTTAATGCCCCTTCTCACTTATTACATAAAATTATGCTCCATACATTTTACCACTATTTGCGTGGGGCTCTTTTCTTTTCTGTTCATGAAATCAAATCTAGCTTGTTGAAGTCAGGGAAAATAAGCCAATTAGTATCACGGTTCACAAAGGATGAGACATGATAGGTCCAATTTAAAAAGGGCATCATCTAACAAGCATTAATTGCGGCTCCTTTATTAACAACGCCCAGGGCAGACAACTTAAAAGCGGTTCGCAGTCCATTTATATCACGATCAAATATAATGGGTTATTCATGAGGCCAAATGGAAATGAACATTATCTGACCGGGACGCTATTTACTAGTTTTCTTTTTCAAATTAAATAGACTTGAGGCTGAAGAAAAGTATGCATATGGATAAATACAGTGTGTCTTATACAATATGCGAGTTAATAGTAGTGGTTAAATGACATGGTCAGTGCATAAACATAAAACATGAGTAGTGAAAAACAAATACACAACTTGTTCCAGAATTGTGGGTAGTTTTTCTAGCATTTTCCATTCATATACAGAAATGTATATTGTTTACTTAAGCAACAACTGGATGATTTACAGTAAACTGAGTCCATTATTGATATTAAATAAATGTTTAAAACACTATATCATGTTACTAAGTGTTTAACTTTTTGATACACTTTTAAAAACATAACAGAGTCGACAGTAACAGAGTCGACAGTAAGAGTTGACAGTTGCAGTGTTTGCAATAAAAGAGTTGACAGTAAAAGTTGACGATATCAGAGTTGCCAATAACAAAGTTTATTGTAACAGTTGACTATAGCAGAGTTGACCAACAGAGTTAACAGAAACAGTTGATGAGAACAGAGTTTATAATAGCAGAGTTGACAGTAACAGTTAACGATAACAGAGTTGACAATAAAAGTGTTGACTATAACAGAGTTCTTAGTAAAAAAGTTGACAGCAACAAAGTTGACAATAACAGAGTTGACAATAAAAGTGTTGATGATAACAGAGTTGACGATAAAATAGTTGACAGTAACAGTTGAAAGTAACAGAGTTGACAGTAACAGAGTTTACTAACATAGTTGACGATAGGAGAGTTTACAACAACATAGTTTACAGTAACAGAGTTGACAGTAACAAGGTTGAAACTAACAGAGTTGGCAATAACAGAGTTGACAATAACAGAGTTGGCAATAACAGAGTTGACAATAACAGGATTGACTAACATAGTTGACAGTAACAATTGACAGTAACATAGCTGACTAACATAGTTTACAATTACAGAGTTGGCTGTAACGGAATTCACAGTAACAGAGTTGACAATAACAGGGTTGACTAACAGAGTTGACAGTCCCATAGTTTACAATAACAGTGCTGACAGTAACTGGGTTAAAACTAACAGAGTTGACACTGAGTTGACAGTAACAATAGACAATAACAGAGTTGACAGTAACAGGATTGACTAACAAAGTTGACTAACAGAGTTGACCGTTAGTCAACCCTGTTATTGTCAACTCTGTCAGAGTTGACAATAACATAGTTAACAGTAACAGAATTGACAGTCACAGGGTTAATACAAAGTTGACGATAACAGAGTTGACTAACAGAGTTGACAGTCCAGTAGTTTATAATAACAGTTGACAATAACAGGGTTGAAACTAACATACTTGACATTATTGGAGTTGACGGTAACAGAGTTGACGGTAACAGAGTTGATGGTAACAGAGTTGATGGTAACAGAGTTGATGGTAACATAGTTTACAGTAACATAGTTTACAGTAACATAGTTTACAGTAACATAGCTGACTAACAGAGTTGGCGATAACAGAGTTGGCGATAACAGAGTTGGCGATAACAGGATTGACTAACAAAGTTGACTAACAAAGTTGACAGTAACATAGTTTACAATAACAGAGTTGACAGTAACAGAGTTGACACTAACAGGGTTGAAAATAACAGAGTTGACGATAACAGAGTTTACAATAACAGTGTTGACAGTAACAAAGTTGACAATAACAGAGCTTTTTCTGCGCTTTAGCTAAAGACACTAACCTCCAACCAGATCCAACATGACATTTCTACAACACAATAAAATGCATTTTCATCATTATTTGAAATATTGCAGTAACAATACTGACACAAATAATTATTCTCTAATTGGTGAATCCTAAACATTTTGCACGCAATAATGAGAGAAAAATAATGACACCGCTTTACAGCTTGTTCTGCCTTTTTATAACCACTGTAACAGAGTTGACCAGAGCACAGGGACAGACCGATGTATGTTTTCTTACTGAAATTACAAATGATACAGAAAATACTGCGGATGTTTCATTCACGTTTATTTAATTTAATTGTTAATTATTTTATTATATTTTACATTGAATGTGGGATTGTCGTTGGTGCCAGACTGGGTGATCCAAGTGTTTCAGAGACTGCAAATATTCTGGGATTTTCAAGAACCGCTATTTCTGTAGTTTACAGAGAATGATCTGAAAAAAGAGGGAAAACATCCAGTGAGTGTCAGTTCTGTGGCTAAAAATGCCTTGTTGATGCCAGAGATCAGAGGAGAATGCCCAGACTGATTCAGCTGATAGAAAGACAACAGTGACTCAAATAAGCACACAATACTGGAGAAAACACACCAGTGACACTTGTGTCAGCTGAGTACAGGGTTGCCAGGTCCAAGAAAAAAATGTTCCAGCCCAATGACAACTCAGCACCCACTCCAAATAAATGAAAAGTAGATTCCCCCCACCCCCCTTTTTTCTGGATAACAACTGGTGGATAGCAAATGTCTAAACGTATGGATTTTCAAAATATATAAATAATTTGCAACTATCTCAGTGTTTCCTCTAGGATTGTTTTCCAGCTCTGGCGGCAGGCCTGTTTTACACAGATCTACTAACTACCTGTGGCGTTATTTCAATGACAAATGTCGTAGGCGCAGTAAGTGGAAATTGCATTTGTGTAATAGTCTACAAGTATGCGAACCTCTTTGCCTGCGTGCCGATTTCCTCTGCTCGTGCACAAAACGTCTTGCACGCCCCCTCAAATATACGCTGCTCAACCGCAGATCTTCTTGTACGCGCTCAAATAAACGCTGCTGAAGTGCGATTTAGTGCGTTTATATACAAGTATGTCTCCAACATTTATTACGCTAGGATAAGACCTACACAGCGGTATTAATGCATCCTGAAGTGAAGTGAAACGACTATACTTTGTGTTTGTTGGCCTCACGCATCACGCACCTGTCAGTCAGCCAGTCAGTCAGTCAGCATGTAACCTTAAAGGGTTAAACCAATAATGCACACTTACCTTTTATTACATTTTGGTGCATTTATAACCCGCTATTATAAAAACACGACTGAATGTTTTGAACGAAAAGCTGTAATGTAGCCGTGGCGGGATAAATTTTGGCGTGGCACCCCCCCATGGAAGAATGAATGAAGCGGAAACCATGTATCTTGCAATGTGTTAATTATAAAATCGATGCATTATAAATAAAGATATTGTCTCTCAGAATAAAAATTTGGCTGTGAATCGCTCAGTATATTTCTGAATCATTTGACTTGTTTTTTTTTTGGCCTTGCATACATATCAGGCTGATGTTGGATACCTGTAAAACCAAACTATGGTCTTTATATATAGCATAATAGAGGCTTTATAAAAATACAATTTGAGCCGCTCTTTAAATGTAAGTTTTTTATTGTAATGGATGGATGGATGAAGAGATGGCTGGCAGGATGGAGAGATGGCTGTATGGATGGATGGAGGCATCGATGGATTGATAGATGGATGGATAGATGGATGGATGGATGGATGGAAGGAGGGATGGATAGATGCATGGAGAGATAGATGGATGGATGGATGGATGGATGGATAGGCGAATGGATGGATGGATGCATGCAGAGATAAATTAATAGATGGATGGAGAGATGGGTAGGTGGACGGATGGAAAGATGGATGGAGAGATGGGTGAATGGAAAGATGATGGATTGATGGATGGATGGAGAGATGGATGGGTGGATAGATGGATGGATGGATGGATGAACGGATTGATTGATGAATGGATGGAGAGATGGATGGGTGGATAAATGGATGGATGGATAGGTGGATAGATGGATTGATGAATGGATGGATGGATGGACAAATGGATGGATGGATGCATGTAAAGATGGATGGATGGATAGATGGATGGGTGGGTGGAGAGATAGATGGTTGGATAAATTGAGAAATGGATGGGTGGATGAAGAGATGGATGAGTGAATGGATGGATGGATAGATGGGTGGATGAATGGAAAAATAGAGAGATGGATGGGTGGATTGAGAGATTGATGGATGGATGGATGGATGGATGAAGAGATAGATGAAATTATGGATAGATGATTGGATGGAAGGGTGGATGGATGGAAAGATGGATGGATGGGTGGATGGATGGAGAGATGGATGGATGAATGGATAGATTGATGGATGGATGGAGAGATGAATGCATGGATGGATAAATGGATGGATGGATAGGTGGATAGATGATTGATGAATGGATGGATGGATGGACAAATGGATGAATGAATGTGTGTAGAGATGGAGGATGGATGGATAGACGGATGGATTGATGGATGGATGGATGGATGGATAGACAGATGGATGGGTGGATGGATGGAGAGATGGATGGGTGGATGGCAAGATGGATGAATGAATGGATGGATGGAATTATGGATGGATTATTGGATGGAAGGGTGGTTGGATGGTCGGATGGATGGATTGGTATAAATAGAAAGACAGACAGACAGACAGACTGACTAACTGACTGATCCATAAATGGATGGATGGATGGAGAAATTATTTAATGGCTGGGTAAAAATAGATGAATGGATAGATGGATTAATGGATGGATATAGATAGATAGATAGATAGATAGATAGATAGATAGATAGATAGATAGATAGATAGATAGATAGATAGATAGATAGATAGATAGATAGATAGATAGATAGATAGATAGATCGATCTCTATAAAGTTTCTCATCCTCACTTTAAACTCTCCTATATCCATATGCTCCACACTTCTTAATTAGTGTCTTCCTCAGAATGTGTTTCGATCACATTGTGTTGTGATTAAACGCCTGCACCTCTGAGAGTTGCCCGCCCTGTTATTTTCAATATGAATATAGAGCGTCGGACATATGTTCGCGGTTTATTACCTCCAGATGGCTTGAGATTGTACATCACCGCTGTCCCATCCAACCATCGTCTGTTTTGCTCCGTGCAAAAAGCGGTTCTGGTTGGGTCTCAGATGCATTTCTCGTCCCAAAATACTGCGAGTTCATGTATAATTGATTGGGGAAGAGTAGCTTAAATGGTAACAGCTTCAGAATGGATACAACCTGTCAATTTTGATCTCATAATCATTCAGCAAAGTATACTTTTTCTTTTCTGTGGGGCATAATAAAAGAGGAGTCGCGCGCGCTCGCATGAATACTGATTTCAGGAGATCTGGGGGCATTTAAGAAACTATTTAATACAGTAAATCATTTCTTTGCAGCTGTCTTTGTGACAGCTGGTATTAAGACTGTAGAAAAACGATTAACTTTAAAGGTAATAAGATTTCTAAGTAAAATAAAATGGCTTTTTCATATATTTAAAGGAATATAAAAGGAAGATGTTTACTTTTATTCAGTGTTTCTTTGTGTATCTATCGAAGTAGATACCATAGTATACTTCAGCCTTTACTATAGTAAACTATATATATATACACCTCCTCCTCTCCCTCAGTCATCTTTCCATCAAGGAAATTTCTCATGTTAGCCTAATTGTTTGGTGGCGTCACCGGCCAGAGCGGGAGGTGGCAGTAACCAACCAAACAGTTTGTTGTCGACCACCGAAAAACACGAAGAAGAAGAAATCGTCATTCTCGCCGTCATATGGATTTATGTCAGTGCTGTCACTTATTGATCTGCGATCAGTAAATGTAGCTTGTGTGGAGGCTACTGCGCTTCTTCACTAATAAAATAGCTTCGCTACTGAAAAGCTTTTTGATTTAGAAAGTAATTGAGCTAATGTAGTTGAGCTAGTAGCGACACTAATGCCCAACACTGTTAATGTTGTGGGAATATAAATTTATATTATCTATCTATCTATATATATATATATATATATATATATATATATATATATATATATATATATATATATATATATATATATATATATATATAACTGGTGCGACAGACCCTAAAATGTCTTGGTTTTTCTGAGCTCTGACTGTCTCCAAAGTAACGCAAATTGTCAGTTTCACAGCATGGCTATGTCTATTGTTTTCTCTTTTCGGTCAACTGGTCAGACGGGACTGGTCTCCAGAACATAATTTTGCACACTGTTTTCTGCCTTTGTCTTAGGGTGAAACTTTCAGTTCTAAGAAACCCCTTTTATGTGGTCAGTAGCTGGGCATGTTTCATCCATTCTGCAGACTTACATGCTGAAGAGATAATGCTTGAAAAGGCAGTTTATCCTGCCGACAACAACACTTCATTTGCATGCTTTGTTTTAGAATGCATAAAAAACTAGTGCTTGCTGTACAGTTGAGTTTTCTTTCGATGGCGCCACAGCCACGCTGAGTTCTTCTTATTAAAGGATTCTGCTTTGAAGACAACCGAAAGTTCTCCCTGGTTTTTTGGGGTTCTTCTTAGAATTTCACAACAGTTTGGTGCCGTGAGCCAGACTAGAGAAATTCACAACAATGTGATAAAATTGCTTTGGCCAGAGGAGCCTGTTGGTGCCCTGAATTTCACAAATCGACAGCTTTGTGAGTCATAATATATCATTGGAAATGAAAGGGTCTATTTTTATTTCTGTATGCTCATAATAACGACAAAACCATTTGCTTTTATAAAATAAGGAAAGGCTAGGTTACACACCTGCAGATGCTTCCTCAGGTTCCACATTGAACCTTTGGTGTTAAAATATTTTAAAGGGCACCTAGGTCAGCCCTTTTCTCAGATTTAATATAAGTGTTTTGCGTCTCCAGAATGTGTCTGTAAAGTTTCAGCTCAAAACACCCATCAGATTTTTTATTATACCTTTTATTAAATTCCTATTTATAAATTTTTTTTGCACTGGGTGGCGGTTTTGGTGTACTGCTCCATTATGGCTAGTCCTCCCCGCCCACAGTTTCCACGTGCCTTTCTGCGTGCCTTAATCTCCTCCCTTGGCTGTAATAAAGTCATAATAATGTATAAGTGCATTGCATATTTCTAAATTGTAGATATGCTATCAAAGTTTTAGCTTAGATGGATGGATGGATGGATGGATGGATGGATGGATGGATGGGTGGATGGATAGATGGATGGATGGCGCAGCGGGCAGCCCCACAGCAAGAAGGTCACTGATTCAAGTCCTGGCTGGGTCAGTTGGCTTTTCTGTGTGGAGTTTGCATGTTCTCCCTGTGTTGACGTGGGTTTCCTCCGGGTGCTCCGCGTTCTCCACACAGTCAAAACACATGCACTATAGGGGAAATGAATAAGCTAAATTGGCCATAGTGCACGGTGTTTCCCAGTGTTGGGTTGCAGATGGAAGGGCATCCACTGCGTAAAACATATGCTGGATAAGTTGGCGGTTCATTCCGCTGTGGTGACCCCAGATTAATAAAAGGACTAAGCCAAAAAGAAAATGAATAAATAAATAAATAAATAATTAAATAATCAAGACTGATTTGGCCACAAGACTGGCCAAATTGCTGTACATAAGACAGTAATATTTAGCAAAAGTATAGAGAAAATCATATGAACATATAAATAAAATCACAAATAACATCAAATAAATGTTTAGAAATAAAGCAATCGACTATTAGAAACTATTAGTATAAATCTATTAGTCTCTACAGAGTCTGAATAATTTAAAACAAGCAAAAGCAAGTTATCAATGATCTAGATGATGTCTGTGTGCTTGTTCAATGAAGTGTATTTGTGCAGTGTATATTTCAGTCCCTCAATTCAAATGTACTTCTGCACTGACTTCACTGCCTGGATTTCCTTCAGCAATTGAAATGCATTATAAAAGTCCTTCTGCATGAGTCAAGCCACCATTGACAAGACATTTATATATGCTTTCATTCTCATTCAGACATCTACAGTCTCTGTGAACTCAATCTGGCGCTCATTGATCTGCAGCCATAGTCTCTGCGCTCTATACACACTCCAGTTCCTCTTTAATCATTTGCATTGAGGATCCATACGGCCTAATTGTTGCTTTCCTGACACTCTCTCGCATTAGACAGAGACCAGGACACATCATGAATGTCCTGCTGTCTTCACTATAGATGGAGATTGGATTGCACGAAGAGATACAAATCAGTGGGGAAAAGGGGGGTTATTTTTAACGTGCTGCAATTTAAGAAAACTTGCTGCAATAATAAAAAAGCACCAGTTAATTAAGAGAAGATCCTCATTGGCTTGACAGCATATGTGTTGCAAATCCTGACAAAGCAAACACATTAAAAAATAAATAAATAAATGCGCTGCATTTTGGTAGACATGTTGTTTCAATGGTTAGCACTGTCGCAAGAAGGTCGCCAGTTCGAGTCCCGGGTGGGTCAGTTGTCATTTCTGTGTGGAGTTTGCATGTTCTCCCCGTGTTGGTGTGGGTTTCCTCCGGGTGCTCCGGTTTCCCCCTCAGTCCAAACACATGCGCTATAGGGGAAACTAAATTGGAAGAAACGCTGCATTTTGCAAACAATTAATAAATTTTGTATTGTATTAATAAATGTATGTTTGGCAATATATACCCATGTATGTCATGGCAATAAAGTCAACTGAATTAAACAAAATATTAGCACATTTTTAAAATAATGACAATACAAATATTAACATTTAACAATCACAATATTATAAGGTTACAGATTAATAAAAAACATTTTATCTCAACTAGACAGAGTAACTGTCACTATTCCAATCAATAAATAAATAAATAAATAAATAACTATAGTAAGTGACCAAACACAACCAAAATACAGTTTTTTTTTTTGTTTGTTTTTAGATAAACAATGCACAAAAGTATTTGTGCATTATTTTTTTTAAATAATTAATATTTTTTTTTATAATATAAGTTTTTATTTTATTTTATTTTTACTATTTATAAACTCATCACTAAAAACTAAACTAAAATAAAAAATAATAACAAGTAAATCATAAGGAAACCTAAATAAATAAAAAAAAAAAACTTTAAATCAATCTGACAAACAAACTAATAAACAAACATACAAAAACAAATAAACAAACAAATAGACAAAAACAACCAAATAAACAGTTAAATAAATAAACTATAATAAGTGTATTTTGATGACAACACAACCAAAACACACTGGGTTATTTGACATAAATAATGCACATTAGTAATGTGACACAAAGCAGGTGTGCGTTTTTTTATTAATTAATTAATTAATTTTTTATTTAATAATATATTTTTTTTAATAATTTGACAGTGAATATGCTGAAGTTTTTAGTTTATTTCATTATTATTATTATTATTATTTATAAGCTTATAACAAAAAACATAAACCAAAAAAACTCCCCCAAAAATCTAAAACAAAAAAATATTTTAAAAACTCTTAAAAAACAAAATAAAAAACAAACAAACAAACAAAAACAAACAAATATACAACAAACAGACAAAACCAAACAAATTAACAAACAAACAAAAATAAACAAACAAACATACAAAAACAAATACATAAACAAACAGAGAAAACAATTAAACAAAAAACAAACACAACTAAACAAATAAATAAATAAATAAATAAATAAATAAATAAATAAATAAATAAATAAATAAATACATTGTTAAATAACCCAGTGTGTTTTGGTTGTTTCATCATGAAAAAGCATTGTTTCCGTAGCAGGTATCCACCTTTACCGGTGTTGTTTATTTGTTTTCCTTCTCTCTCTCTTTCTCTCCAGTTTTCTGCTCTTATCTGCTGTGGTTTGGCTTGTCTGAATGCTTGAGCAGTTCTTCACACAATACTGTTATCAGCGCATCAGCAGAAAAGCCTCCTGTAAATCCCTGGCCCGTGTTTTCTCATCGTGTACGCCACACATTTATACACACACACTAAATAAACTGGGCTTTGATCTCGCCAAGAGTTGAACAAACGCTACAAAAGGAAGCTTGTGACGAGACGCCCTTATCTGTGCTGAGGAAAAAAGTAGACAAAGTCATCTTTATTTATTTATTTGGTGCTGCAATAGTGTCTTGTGCTGTCTACTTGAGAATGAAGTATTTGGTGTTTTTTGTAGACTCACAATATTGTGATTATTAACATGGATATTTTGGTATTAATTGCTAATAATGGATTTTTGAATGCATTTAAGTTTTGTTAAAATTCTCTCTCTTGCTTTCTCTTCCTCTAAAAATATTAATTAATTAAATAATTCATTAATTTATTTATTTATTTATTTGGGTTTGCAATATTACCCTACGTTGTAAATAAAATAAAACATTTTAAACTTTATTTGGGCTACTGTTATGCTTGCAGGCTTCTGGAGAACACTCGCATTCAACTGAACTCTTTATCCCATCATGCACTTCACTTACACACCAGTACCAGATCATCCCCTGATTACACAAACACAGCTGAAGCTTGTGAGGCTCATAACTTGGATGATAAATGCATCTCACACACACACACACACACACACCCACACACACACACACACACACACACACACACACTGCAGTGCTTTTTTTTTCCTTTTGAGTAATACCAAACATTGTTCTTGTCTTACCCTTCTGTGGTTTGTTGTTACTCTGAGCAAGGTTTTGGATTACCTTTATGCTCCTGTCTGCACCTGTCTGACCATTTCCTGTCTGACGATTCTTTAATAAACTGCATGTGGATTCAACCCACTGTTGTCACCCTGATCATTGTTACAGCTACAAACCGATTGTACACTGATCACAAATTTGCAGCAACAACAAACAACAACAGCAAAGAACAACAACAACAAACAACAAAGCAATGAACAACAAACCACAGCAAAGAACAACAAAAACAACAAAGAACAACAACAACAAACAACAAAGCAATGAACAACAAACCACAGCAAAGAACAACAAAAACAACAAAGAACAACAACAACAAACAACAAAGCAATGAACAACAAACCACAGCAAAGAACAACAAAAACAACAAAGAACAACAACAGCAAACAACAATGAACAAAAAACAACAACAACAACAAACAGTGAACATCAAACAACAACAACAATGAACAACAACAAAGAACAACCAACAACAACAACATCAAAGAACAACAACAGCAATGAACAACAAACCACAGCAAATAACAACAACAACAACAGAGAACAACAACAGAAAACAACAATGAACAAAACAACAACAAACAGTGAACAACAAACAACAACAACAACAACAATGAACAACAACAAAGAACAACCAACAACAACATCAAAGAACAACAACAGCAATGAACAACAAACCACAGCAAATAACAACAACAACAACAAAAAAACAACAACAAATAACAACAACAGAAAACAACAATGAACAAAACAACAACAACAACAACAAATACTGAACAACAAACAACAACAATGAACAACAACAAAGAACATCCAACAACAACAACATCAAAGAACAACAACAATGAACAATGACAACAACCAACAAAGAACAACAAAGAACAACAACAATGAACAACAACGGACAGACAACAACAACAGCAAACAATAGTGAACAACAACAAAGAAAATAAAAGGTGAGTTACACGGAATAAAAAATATATTTTATGAAAGTAAATAAAAAAATGTAATACGTAAAGAATATGTCAATGTTAACAGGTCTGAATCTAAATAATACCAAATCAAACAAATAAACAAACAACAATAAATAAAAACTGTTTATTATAGGGCTGGACAATAATTCAATATCAATATATATCGCAATAGGTTTTTTCAATAACGGTGATATGATTTTTAAACCCATTTCCCATTATATATATATATATATATTTGCATATGTATGTTTTATATATATATATATATATATATATATATATATATATATATATATATATATATATATATATATATATATATATATATATAAGATCTTATACATAGTATTAGTTGTCACTGAATGACTGCCGTCAGAAAGAGCGTGATGTCACTTGTGTGATGACGTACGTACATCACAGACACGCTGCCAGCGCTTAGCAGTTGGTTAAGCTGCTCTGTCAAGAAGGTTTTAGCTACAAAATGAGTGCCCTTAATACAGATATGGAGGAACAAGCTTCCACAAGTAAGAATGCAGACAAATTAGTTGATGAGAGAGGAAAGACTAATGCAGTAATGTAGAAGTGATTCGGCTAAACTTGTAAACTTGTAGTTTTGGTGCTCTGCAAATTGTGCGGTAGAGTAGTGTTGACTTGCAGCGGGAACACATCACATCTGTTCTACCTGATAGAACATACCGAGAGTCAGAAGATGAGGCATCATAAAAGTTTAAGCCAACCTGTCGCCTCACCATCCACCTCCCCGACACCAATGCCACCGATGTCAGAAGAGAAGGCAAGCAAACAGAGATGGCTATGAGACGCCATGCAGGATTTAAATCAAACTTCACATATACACCTATAAATTACTCGCATATAAACCTATACTATGTTCAAAACATGTATGAAACTTGCGCATATATAAAGTTAATGCATCATACATCCACATACACACGCACATACAAATAAACTTGATCCTCGCATACACTCCCACATTAACACAAGCACATGCATATAAACTCGATCCTCACATACACTTGATCCTCCCATAAACGCCCAAATGAACAGATACTCGCTGCATGCTGGTATAGCACTCGAGCAAACTCATTCAATCATTTTCTTGTCTGCTTAGTCCCTTTAATAATCTTGGGTCGAATAAACCGTCACTCGAGCAAACTTACAAAATAAAATTCACAAACATATTTATTAGTAATCTGGTTATTGTGAAGCTTATGAAATAGAATGTGATTAATAGAGGTATTAATTCTGTTAAATAATGAAAACGTACTATATCAAATATTAGTCTATTTTAATAGACTATATAAAATATATGAGACCTATTTCATGTTAAACCTTTTAATTTTATTGCGTAATTATACACAAATATAAAAATACAGATAAAACCCTTAAAGGATGAAGCAACCAGAACTATGAATATATGCAAACAACTATTTTTCTATTGCAAATATTGATGTAGCCTATACTCTTTTTCATTTTTTAGAGACCGAGCACCGAAACGGTGTGTAGTTTATTATTATAATTATTATCCTTTTTCTGTTTTTTTTTATTTTATTTTTTATTACGATGTGGATGTCATTATTGTAAGACTTTAATATAATTTCGATAAAAGCTTCTGTTCATCACGTTGGTCAAGCTAACCCCCATGAACTATGTCTATATATACACACACACACACACACACACACACACACACACACACACACACACACATATATATATATATATATATATATATATATATATATATATATATATATATATATATATATATATATATATATAAGGCTAAATACAAATAAATACAAATATTTAAAAAAAAAGTTATAAAAGCCTGGAGGTTTACAGACTTTGCTAATTCAGTTTGCAGACATGTACAGACATCCATTGTGTGCATTCTTGGCAGTTTTTTGATGTCTTTTTAATATTGTCCATATCGATATTGGATCGGAATTATACCGTATCGACCAAAATTAAGAAATATATTATGATATATTTTTTTGCCATATCGTCCAGCCCTAATTTATTAGTTTAATTAAGTTGGGTTAATTAGGACAACAATGGTTTGTTCTGTAGCCCAATAGAAAAAAAAGTAAAAGAAAAAAACTAATATCAACACATTTTGTTTTGTTTCTTTTTAAAAAATAAATATATATATAAATAATTATAATAATACATTTCCCTGCCAAAGAACTTTCTCCAGAAGACAAATAAAAACATAAATAAGTGCAACTTAGAAACATCTCCTTGCTCTGTGAAACGTCACTTGAAAAATGTTTGAAAAATAATCACAAATAATGAAAAAAATAATAATAAAAGTTATAAATTAGCACAGTGTAAAGGAGTGACTTTGGTGTCTGAACTGTGTTAATTCAGATTAACAACTTGATCCTGATCATTTATCCTCAAATAGTCCTCAGTTTGTTCAGCATTACGCCGGTTTCATCCTGTTCTGCAGGTTTGATGAATAGATGCATGCAGAATAAAGCAGAATGACCTCGCTATGCAAAATCCTGGCTAATAGAAACAAGGAAAAAGAAAGAGCAGAGATAAAGCAGTTTTGAAGAGCAGCATGATGTCTTAAGACGGATGTGCTGGGCCCTTTTGTGGAGGTATTTGCATGTGTATAGACTTCTCCTTCTGCAGAAGATGTACTCTTTCACAAAAAGCCAAAGAGGCAGAAATGGCCATGAATATCCTCTTTGCTTGTCATCTGTGTGACATGTTTACAATGAGGAATGAAATCGCGGAGCACTCTCTTCACTTCATATGCATTTGCAATTTGCACACTGGAAAAAATAGAAATGTATTCGTTGGATTTACTAAAGTATTACTAATTTAGATTTATAAAGTATTATTATATACTAAAGTGGATGCAAACAATTTATATGGGCTGGATTTTAAAAATAAAGTAAGAAATAATATTAAAATAACAGTAATAATAATAGTAATAATAATAATAATAGTCATAAAATAATAATAATAATAATAATAATCATCATAATAATAGCATCAATAATAATAATAATAATAATAATTATAATAATAGTAATAGTAATAATAATAGTAATAATAATAGTAGTAATAATACTAATAATAATAATAATAATAATAACATCAATAATAATAATAATAATAATAATAATAATTATAATAATAGTAATAGTAATAATAATAGTAATAATAATAGTAGTAGTAATAATAATAATAATAATAATAATAGTAATAATAATAATAACATCAATAATAATAATAATAATAATAATATAACATTAATAATAATAATAATAGTAATAATAGCATCTATAATAATAATAATAGTAATAATAATAATAATAGTAGTAATAAGAATAATAATAGTAATAATAATAATAATAGTAATAAAAATAGTAGTAATAATAATAATAATATACATAATAATAATAATAATAATAATAATAATAATAATAATAATAATAATAGCATCAATAATAATAATAATAATAATAATAATAATAATAATAATAATAATAATAATAATAATAATAGTAATAATAATAATAATAATAGCATCAATAATAAAAATAATAATAATAATAATAATAGTAATAATAATAATAATAATAATAATAATAATAATAATAATAATAGCATCAATAATAATAATAATAATAATAATAATAATAATAATAATAGTAATAATAATAATAATAGCATCAATAATAAAAATAATAATAATAATAATAATAGTAATAATAATAATAATAATAATAATAATAATAATAGCATCAATAATAAAAATAATAATAATAATAATAGTAATAATAATAATAATAATAATAATAATAATAATAATAATAATAATAATATTAATTCAACAAAACTTCCGTGATCGAATGCATTGATCTGTATTTTTAAATTCATT
Source organism: Danio aesculapii (assembly GCF_903798145.1). NCBI lineage: Eukaryota > Metazoa > Chordata > Actinopteri > Cypriniformes > Danionidae > Danio > Danio aesculapii. The sequence continues at coordinate 72,818,492 of NC_079439.1, forward strand.
AACTTACTAACAAACGATATTAACTAGGGGTGTGATGAGATAACATGGGATCTCTCAAGATCAAATAGCGATGAGATTTATTGTCAAGTTGATTTAAAGTAAGTTGTGATGTTATGATGGAGTGTGAGGGTGAAATTAGCATTCAATGTTGGAGGTAGGATTTGGTCTGAACTGCGCATCAAGTGTTTTGCACAGACCTGGCAACCTAGGATGGCCTCGATGCATGCATGCTTGTGGGCAGTGTTGGGGAAAGTTACGTCAGAAAGTAATGCATTACAATATTGAGTTACTCCCCCAAAAAGAAACCGACACCTGTGGTTTGTACTAGTTACCATACAATTTAATAATGCATAATTAAGACTTAGAAGATAAAGAGTACAGTTTTAGAGTTAACATAACCTAATTGACCTAGGTAAATGTGACTCAACATGAGCAATAATTGCTTGTACTACATTAGCAAATAGGATTTTCTCCCCGTGTTGGCGTGGGTTTCCTCAGTGTGTTCCAGTTTCCCCCAAAAGTCCAAAGACATGTGGTACAGGTGAATTGGGTAGGCTAAAATTGACCGTAGTTTATGTGTGTGTGTTTACCAGTGACGGGTTGTGGCTGGAAGGGCATCCGCTGCGTAAAACATACACTGGATAAGTTCATTCCGCTGTGGTGACCCCAGATTAATAAAGGGACTAAGCTGAAATGAAAATGAATGAATGAACATTAGTAAATAGTACTAAATGCGATAAAGTTATGATCACCTAATTGAATTAAGGCACCAACTTTGCATAGTTCATTTAAGTAAACCTAGTTGCGTTATGCCGAGTTCAGACTGCAGGATTTTCAAAGTAGTCGTGTCACAGATGCTTTCACACTGGATGACGATCTGGGTTAGCGTTTTGTCGCTGCTTTGTTTACACTGCAAGATGTATCGGCAGCAGGGGGTTTCACACTGCATGACTTTACAATAGGAACAATCGCCGACTAGAATCTCACAACCAAAAACTCGTAGTTTATCTTTAGTAATTAACTACATAATGAGAAAGAAGCCTTTAATGGGGTAGAAAATGTACATATTTGCTCACCTGGGTTTGAAGGGAGTTAGCAATTTCTCCTCAACTTATTTTTTTGACCCAGTAATGATGTTGCTCATATGACATGTCAAACAGACCCGGGTGCTCCTGCCAAATTTCTACTAGTTTTTCCTCCATTTCTTGGGTCCAATTAAACTGAAAATGAGTGCTTTTAACTTCTCCCTCAACCTCCTGCTGGCCTGTAGATACCCACACTAGTAGACGCTGCTCTCTCATTGGCCGATCGCGATGTTATTTTTTAGGCAGAACTCATTTCACATGGCATGATTTGAATCGCCGACAACTCCAGATATTCAGCACGCCAAATATCTCACAGGCATCGGCGACTCATCTGTGACTCTCTCAGATCGCGTCTTTGATAGTTCACACTGTGATTTACTAGCATGAACGAGCACTGATTCACCTGTGATTTCAGGCATTTGTCGGCAATTTCTCAAAACCTGTCGACGAGTCAAAATCAGGGCTAAAACATGCAGTCTGAACTCGGCATTACTTACGTTTACACTGCCAGTTAAATGTAACCCAATTCCAATTTTTTTGCCTATATGTGACACAAATCAGATCTGTTCTATGACCATGTAAACACGAACATTCGGATATTCAGCGATCGGTTTCAGGCCCCCTTGATAATAAACCAGATATAAATTGGATATGTGACTATCTTGTAAACGGGCAGATAGGATTTATTGAAGCATTCCGTTTTGTACGTCATTAAGCTTGCGACAACGCGCCTTTACACATGCGGGACATTGTACAATGTATAGCAAGTGTAAACACATTAATCTGATATGGGTCACAATTAAAAGAACGTGTAAACGGACGGGCAAACAAATCAGATATAGACAGCAAATCGGAATCGGGCATCATAACCTGGCAGTGTAAACAGGGCCTTAGTTACTTTTTATGGAAAGTAATGAGTTACATTACTTTTGAGTTACTTTTGTGTTACTTTTGCATTAGTCGTGGGTTGTGATTTATATTATTTGCTAATTACAAACCTCATGTGGAACTCTGAATCTGCGTCAGTCTGCTGTCCTGCTACTGTCCACCAGAGGTCGCACACTTTCACAGCCTTTCTGAATAGGGATGTCAAAATGAATTGTTTGTTCTGTGCACCGCAATGTAGACGCAGACATTTCGGTATCGGTTCAGTAATAATTATAACCGGTTATTTATCTCATGCACTATGTCGCCATAGCTTACTATGGCGAGGGAAGCTAGTGTGAGTATTTACAACGCTCCAACTATTCAAAAATGCAGAAACTGTGCACAATATCACTGCATGTGTGTTTGCTGGACAGTCTTTCACTGACACTTACAGTAGAAGCCCCTATTTCATTGTGATTGAGAGAATGAAAGTACACTCCATTTCTCTCTCTCTCTCTCTCTCTCTCACTGTGGCCCATTGGACCGGCTGCTTCCTCTCCTCTCAGCTGTTACAGTAACACTTCTGGATACAGAGACGAGCGCAAGAGTTTTCTCCACCGCGTCTGTCATGGATCAGCTGTGGTCGCCGCTGCAGTGTTGCCAGATGTAGCTGACTGATTCCAGCCCAAAACTATTCAAAACTTGCCAAAATGCCTATCCAAAACCGCCCAATCTGGCAACACTGCGCTGCTGCAGTTTATCAGTGTCACTCATCGGTGAACAGCGCCTGTGAAGTAAAAAACAAAACAGTGTATGGAAAGCATCGTCAATGCACCGTGATGCACCAAGATATCGAATTGAACCGAATCGATGGCATGATAATCGTAACCAACCCGAATTGTGAGACCAGTTTAGATTCACACATCTATTTCAGAATGAATGGAGTATGTGGTTTTCCAACAAGGCAACCCGGAGTGCTGAAATATAATTGGCTAATCTGGCATTGGGTGGGTAAAATGACCAAAATAACGACAGACGTTCTGACATGTAACGCACATCCTCAAAGCCGAATATCTTCAGCATTGTTTTCCAGGTAAACAAGAAGGTTCATTTGACATGTTTCTGAAATATCTCCAAACATATTACGGTATGTTTATGCTTTAGCAGAGTCAAAAACTTACAGCACCTTTAAATTTTGGATCTGAACTGATTAATGATGACGTTACACCAGAACATGAGGACGCTGAAGAACGCATGTTGAGAAACAGCCTGTGCGTGTGTGTGTGTGTGTGATTACTGCAGGTCCTGAGGGTGATTTGACTGCTCCTCATTAAAGAGCCCATATTATGGGTTTTTGAAAATGCCCTTCCATGTAGTGTGTAACACAGCTCTAAGTGAAGTGAAATGTCCAGCTAAGGCTTAAATCTGTAAGTGTACAGTGTTTAAAACTATTGATTCATCTATAAAAGAGTCGACTCATAGTGCTTCAAACGAGTCGCCTTGATAACGAGTCATTAGGTGTTTCGCGATGACGCAGCCACGAAACACAAGCCTCGCCAGTAGTTACGCGCGCAAACCAGGGAGATTTGAAACCTGCGGCCCCGCCCACTAACACAGAAAAAACACTAGACACACACACACAGACGCCGCCGGTCCAATGAAGTCACGCTGTGCTCAGATGGATAATATTGACAGTCTCTACCCAAAGATGAGTTGTTAACCTGGTACAGTACACGCGGTTACTCTTTATATTCTCTTATCACATGTAAGCCACGTTAAAAACGCGACGCGTGCCGCTTTGTTTACGGATTTAACGTTAAAGGCTTTTGTGAGCTCGCGTTCCACTGCCGTTTGTCGTTGCTATGGCGATCGATCGTAAGCTAGGAGACAGGAGACTCGTGTCACGTTCCCTAGTTCTTCTGAGGAGCGTTGTGTGTGTGTGAGAGAGAGAGAGAGAGAGAGAGAGAGAGAGAGAGAGACTCGCGTCGCTTTCCCTAGTTCTTCTGAGGAGCGTTGTGTGTGTGAGAGAGAGAGACTCGCGTCGCTTTCCCTAGTTTTTCTGAGGAGCGTTATGTGTGTGTGTGTGTGAGAGAGAGAGAGAGAGAGAGAGAGAGACTCGCGTCGCTTTCCCTAGTTCTTCTGAGGAGCGTTGTGTGTGTGTGTGAGAGAGAGAGAGAGAGAGAGACTCGCGTCGCTTTCCCTAGTTCTTCTGAGGAGCGTTGTGTGTGTGTGTGTGTGTGTGTGTGTGTGTGTGAGAGAGAGAGAGAGAGAGAGAGAGAGAGAGAGAGAGAGAGAGAGAGAGAGAGAGAGAGAGAGAGAGAGAGACTCGCGTCGCTTTCCCTAGTTCTTCTGAGGAGCGTTGTGTGTGTGTGTGTGAGAGAGAGAGAGGGAGAGGGAGAGAGAGAGACTCGCGTCGATCTCCCCAGTTCTTCTGAGGAGGGTTGTGTGTGTGTGTGTGAAAAAAGCCTTACACTATGAAGCGCGTGTGCACTGTGACTACTTTTATATAGTTGATTACCAGCTGGGCATTTCACTCTGTCTCGTGCTGAAGCCTGTCACTGTCGACCAATCGCAGCAGGCTGTCATCGGTCCAATCAGCGCAGATTAGCTTCGCGCTGAGGAGGGGGTTGGGAACAAATGAATCGCTGAACGATTCATATGGGAGTCGTTGGGATAATTAGGTAAAAATAAATGCAGATTATAAGACCATCAAAGTGTTTTATGACCTTGCATGCATATTAGACTGTTGTTGGAGACCCTTACAACCTAAATATGACCCTATTTCATGTATAATATGGGCTCTTTAAGGAGTTTAGCGGAGGGGAGTGTGTGGCTGTTTGTCTGCCGTCATCAGCCTGAAGCAGCAGGTTTCAGTCTCCACACACACACACCTCACAGGTCTCTGAACGCCACGGCAGCGGGACAGCAGGAGAACATGTTGTTAGATTTCTTTCTCTCTGATTTATTCTCCTCTTACAGACCATCAGCACTGAGCAGCAGAGCTCCTGCTGGCAACACAAAACAATCACATACAGAGCAAGTCAGAATTATTAGCCCCTCTGTGTGTATTCCCCAATTTCAGTTTAATGGAGAGCAGATTTCTTCAACACATTTCTAATCATAATAGTGTTAATAACTCATCTCTAATAACTGATTTATTTTCTCTTTGTCATGATGAAAGTAAATAATATTAGACTAGATATTCTTCAAGACACGTCTATACAGCTTAAAGTGACATTTAAATGCTTAACTAGGGTAATTAGGGTAAAGTTAGGGTAATTAGGCAAGTCATTGTATAATAGTGGCTTGTTCTGAGACAATCCAAAACCAATATTGCTTAAGGGGGCTAATAATATTGACCTTAAAATTGCTTAAAAATAAAAATAAAAACAGTTTTTACTTGTGAACAAAATCCGAAGATACTTGAACTCTTCCACCTGGGGTTAAGACTTTTTGACAGAGAGAAAAGATTGACAGGCGGATCGGTGCAGCAGCAGTAATGTGGTCAATGTACCTGTCCATTGTGGTGAAGAAGCAGCTGAGCCGAAAGGCAAAGCACTCGATTTACCGGTCAATCTACGCTCCTACTCTCACCTATAGTCATGAGCTTTGGGTCATGACCGAATGACAAGATCTCGGATACAAGAAGCTGAAATAAGTTTCCTTCACAGGTTGGGGCAGGACGCAGCCTTTTAGATAGCGTGAGGATCTCTGTCACCCGGGAGGAGCTCAGAGTAGAGCTCCTCCACATCAAGAGAAGGCAGCTGAGGTGGCTCAGGCATTTGTTCAATTCAATTGAAACAGATGCCCAAGTGACCTCAACTGACTTCTAAAGAAAAGATTGACAGGCGGGTCGGTGCAGCAGCAGAAATGTGGTCAATGTACCGGTACATTGTGGTGAAAAAGCAGCTGAGCTGAAAGGCAAAGCTCTCGATTTACCGGTCAATCTACGCTCCTACTCTCACCTATGGTCATGAATTTTGGGTCATGACCGAATGACAAGATCTCGGATACAAGCAGCTGAAATAAGTTTCCATCACAGGTTGGGGCAGGACACAGCCTTTTAGATAGTGTGAGGATCTCTGTCACCCGGGAGGAGCTCAGAGTAGAGCTCCTCCACATCAAGAGAAGCCAGCTGAGGTGGCTCAGGCATCTGTACAATTCAACTCAATTTAATTTAATTCATTTAATTTGGAAAACCTCCCTAGGTAGGCGTCCAGGAGGCATCTGAAACAGATGCCCGAGCCACCTCAGCTGACTTCTAAAGAAAAGATTGACAGCAGCAGTAATGTGGTGGATGTACCGGTCCATTGTGGTGAAAAAGCAGCTGAGCTGAAAGGCAAAGCTCTCGATTTACTGGTCAATCTACATTCGTACTCTCACCTATGGTCAAGAGCTTTGGGTCATGACTGTATGACATGATCTTGGATACAAGCAGCAGAGTAGAGCTCCTCCACATCAAGAGAAGCCACCTGAGGTGGGTCAGGCATCTGTTCAATTCAATTCATTTAATTTGGAACACCTCCCTAGGTAGGCATCCAGGAGGCATCTGAAACAGATGCTCAAGTCACCTCAGCTGACTTCTAAAGAAAAGATTGACAGGCGGGTCGGTGCAGCAGCAGTAATGTGGTCAATGTACCTGTCCATTGTGGTGAAAAAGCAGCTGAGCCGAAAGGCAAAGCACTCAATTTACCGGTCAATCTACATTCCTACTCTCACCTATGGTCAGGAGTTTGGGTCATGACCGAAAGGAAAGATCTCGCATACAAGCAGCTGAAATAAGTTTCCTTCGTTGGTTGGGGCAGGATGCACTCTTGTAGATAGGGTGAGGAGCTCTGTCACCCGGGAGGACCTCAGAGTAGAGCTCCTCCACATTGAGAGTAGCCAGCTGAGGTGGCTCAGGCATCTGGTCAATTTAATTCAATTCATTTCATCTCATTTCATTCTTGGCCCCTTTTCCAGGGCTGGGTCATGGGGGCAGTCTTAGGAGAGAACGCCAGACTTCCCTCTTGCCAGACACTTACTCCAGCTCCTCTGTGGGGATCCCGAGGCGTTCCTAGGCCAGCAGAGAGACATAGTCCCTCCAGCGTGTCCTGGATCTTCCCCGAAGCCTCCTCCCGGTGGGACATGCCTGGAACACCTGCCCTAGGTAGGCATCCAGGACGCATCCGAAACAGATGCCCGAGCCACCTCAGCTGACTTCTCTCGATGTGGAGGAGGAGCGGCTCAACTTTCACTTCTGAAAGTCCAAACACTAAAGAGCAAATCTGTTGATGTGCAGGTCCCAAACCAAGCAAGCCAGTGGCAACAGCGGTGAGGAGTAAAACTTCATCAATTGACAAAATTGAAGGGGAAAATCCTGGAAAGAAACCAGGCTCAGCTGGGCACAACCATTTCTCTTAACCACTAGGCTATCGGCACCGACAGAAGGGTGAATAATTTGGACTTTACTGTATTCACTGTTATTTCACAGAATTTCAACATTCTTACAAAATTTAAGGATGATGTGCAGATGGAGGCTGTGACTGGACAGAAACATCTGATCCAGAGTCAGTTCTTGCAGGATCGATATGTTCTCTGTTAATGAGAGGATTTGATGAATGGGGAAATCAACACTGTTGGCTTTGCTCGACCCTCTAGATCAGCGCAAACGTTTTGAATGGAATTTCGAAGGTAGCAATTATCTCTTAACGTCCACATAAAAGCATGTTAACGGCGGGCATAAAAGTTCTTTATTTGCAGCTTTAAAGGGCTTGAGGGAATATGTGATGAGGACAGGAGGAGGAACATCACCGCTCTGCTATGAATTAATAACATTGCTGTACATGCATCTGTGAGCCTTTATTGGCAGAGAGTGTGTGATCAGGACTGAGATTAAAAAGATATTTGAAACGAATTAGGAAAGTGTGAAAAGGATGGAAATGTCCTGCAAACACTGACAAAAGCATAAAATAAATGTAAAATATTCAGGATTATTTGATGCTCGTGGCAGCACATTAACAAATACATGTCTACTAGCAGAAATAAATATTATAGATAATAATTACTTATACCATAATTTTGTCAAATTGTCATATTAATGTTATTACTGGAAATTAATTGCAATAATTGCAGTTTAACACTTTATTTAAACTATTAAAAGTGTTGCCTTTGTATATATTAATCTAATACAATGTACAGAATATACATATTTTAATTAAATTAATTTAAATATATACAATGCTTTGACAATTTGTTTTCAACTGCTCCTATTTGTAATAATATCTTAAGTATTTGGTACCCAAGAATTAATCAATTCATTCATTCATTCATTCATTCATTCATTCATTCATTCATTCATCCATGTATGTCAATGATTGATTGAATGATTCATTGATTCATTCTTTGATTGATTGATTGATTAATTCATTCATTGAGTCATTCACTCACATATTTAATTAGTTGATTCATTCATACACTAATTTATTCATTCATTCATTCATGCATTTCCTCCATCCATCTATCCATCGATTCATTTATATGTATGATTGACTGGACAATTTGTTTCAACTGCTCATTTTTTTCTTGATATTTGATTTATTTGGTACCCAAACATTTATTCATTCATTCATTCATTCATTCATTTATTCATTCATTCATTCATTCATTCATTCGTTCGTTTGATCATTCATTAATTTGTTCGTTCATTCGCTTTATCACTCGTTCGTTCATTCTTTCATTCATTCATTCATTCATTCGTTCATTCAAGTATTTAATTCATTTTTTCATTCATTCATGTATTTCATTCATTCATGGAAATGGCTACATTAATTTATATGTACAATTCTTTTGACAAATAGTTTTCAACTGCTCATATTTTAATATATATCAAATTTTTGATTATTTGGTCCCAAAACATTTAATTCATTCATTCTTCATTTATTCGTTCAAGTGTTTCATTCATTCATTCATTCATTCATTCATTCATTCATTCATTCAATTATTCATTCATTCATTTGTGTATTTCCTTCATTTATTCATCCATCCATCCATCCATCAATTCATTCATTCATTCATTAATTTGTGTATTTCATTCATTAATTCATTCATCCATCCATCCATCCATTCATTCATCCATTCATTCATTTATTCCTCCATGTTTTTCATTCATTCAAGGTAATATGACTGGTTTGTGCTGCACTTTTATGGAGATTCCAGTGTTTCTGTCATTACAGCCCCCTTTTTTTTGCCCGCCAAGTCTCTGCGTAGGTCACATGACTAAAAACAATCAATTCAAGCCTTGTGTGCTGTTGGGGTGTTTTCATCCACTCTGGGCTGATTTTGAGTCCTAATTTGGCCACAACGTCCTCTGTGTTTCAGCAAGTGGAATAACAAATCTTATTTTCACACATATTTTAGAAAACTTCTCTGAAATTTCTCAAAAACCCAACAATACACTCTGGGCAGTAAAAATTATAATCAATATATAATTAATACTAATTTTACCTCTTCCCAACAGGGAAAACCAGCAACAATCAAGAATGCATGATTATATGCTGTCACGGCTTTGCAATCAAAAAATATGATTATAATGGAAGTCAATGAGAAAAAAAACAGACACCAACATAACAAAGGGGAGTCAATTTAAACATTACACAAACAGTTTTAAGTTTGAAGTCTAATAAATGACAGTGTAATACATTATAAGTACTGATCCAAATACAAATAATCTGGTAATAAAAGGGTCAAGCAAACGAACAAAAAATGAGAGACTTTCGCATTCATCAAAGCCTCTCATTAACAGAGATGATATCGATCCTGGAGCCCGACAGCTGACTCTGGATCAGCATGTGGTGACGTTTCTGTCCACTTCACAACCAGATCCAGCTCTAATTAGATGGCATGAAAATGTCCACATCTAACCGGAGCAGAACGATCCAATGAACTCTGGAAGTCCATCGACTATTATCCGTGAGTTTGTGTCCTCGTGTAAAGGTCAGATGTCGTGTCCCAGAGCGCTGCACTGCTAAAGGGCATTTGTCTGTTATTTGTGTCCGAGAACTCAAGCCGGTAATGATCCGTCTGCAACATTCTGCCTCTGTTCAGTATTTAATGCCAGTATTTAAAGTGAACAACTCTTATCTTTTAAAGGGGTCGTTCATGGAAACATTTAAATGACCCCATCATTTAGTGTCCCTCATGTGGTTTTCTTTCTTCTGCTGAACACAAAACAAGATAGTTTGAAGAATGCTGGCTGCACTGACTTATATAACTGTAAAAAATACATTCATTCATTTTCTTTCGTCTTAGTACCTTATTTATCAGGGGTTGTCACAGCGGAATGAACCGCTGACTATTCCAGCATATGTTTTTTTTACGCAGTGGATGCCCTTCCAGACGCAACCCAAAACTGGGAGAGGCCCGTACACACTTATTTACACACACACTCTTACACTATGGCTAATTTAGGTCATCTGCCTATAGCGCATGTGTTTGGACTGTGGGGGAAACCAGAGGAAACCCACATCAACACGGTGAGAACATGCAAACTCCACACAGAAACGCCAACTGACCCAGCTGGGACTTGAACCAGTGACCTTCTTGCTGTGAGGCGATAGTGCTAACCACTGAGCCACCATGCTGCCCTGTAAAATGACAAATAATATATATATAGGTGAAGATTTTAATCCTTTAATTGTTTTCATATGTAAAGATATTTGTGTATTGCTGAACATCCTGTGTGTATTTAGCAATGTGTAACATTTGGACCTGCATAGGCGCATAACTAATGCGCTTTGCTCGACTTTAGAGCAGTTTTTAGTTGGTCAATGGTGTGGTCTGTTTCAGTTCCTCAAAATAGCAACGCACCAACAATGCGCCTTAACACACCTCCTTTATAGACCAGCACCCATGAGTCCACAGACTGGCACAAATAGATTTGCTATTTCAACAAAGTGACACAAAACGTGAAAATTACAGTTGCGCTGGTCTGAAAATAGCAACAAATCACGCCAAACATGTCTTGTGTCTATTGCACCAGGTGTATGATAGGGTCCATAAGCATAAACACTTTTTTTTCCAGTGCATTGTTGTGAAGTTTACATGTATGCAGCATTTTCTTCTCTCATTTTATTGCTTTACAGGTTAAACCGGGTCCCCCTATCGCAATCACCCATGTCAAACAGTCTTGTCTTGACAGCACTTACTTTTCTGGAGCAAACATGCGGCGGTCACCGGTTTGACTCCAGAAACACACGACCTTGTGCTGCTTTTCCATCCAGTCAGTCTGCACATCTGGGGAATTTCAGGAGGCAAAACAAGATGGCTGTAGATTTCTCCAATCTTTAAAAGGTCACACATCCAAACAAATGCCAGCAGTGCCAAGCCTTTTTCCCCCCAGAAATAGTGATCTGGCAAACAAAGAGTCAGACTCCACGCCGAGAGACGTTTTTATGACGGAAAAGGTTTTAATATGAGTTTGGCCTTTAATTAAATGCTTTGGATTGATTGTTTTTTTTTTGCAAGAGCTGAAATGAAAGAAAGAGAAAACAGTGTTCGCTGTGGCAGGACAGGCTTACGATAACAAGGAGACCTTTTTAAAATGGCTCTTCCAACACTTTCGGGTCTGTTATATTCCCGTTTGATTTAAAATGTAAATTATAAGGTGGTTCAGTTGCAATTTTCTTAGACAATATAGAGAAGGGGCTTGCGTTTCTGCTCTACTTCTTATGACATTTATGAAACCCTTGTGAAATCAAATACAAATCAAAAACCATTTTATATTTGAAACTTGAACCATCAAGTGTTTATTTTGATTTATTTTATTTATCTGTATTATTATTATTGTTATTATTCAAGAAAAATAATGACATTTTGGCACAGTTAAAGTGTTTCTGAATAAAATTTAAAGCTCATATTCATTTAATCCATCCATTTCCTTTATTTTTTGTCAGGAAGGTAAGGATTGAGATTAACATAAATCTCTTCTTCCAGAGATTCCTTGCCAAGATGATCTTATAAAAACATTTCACAATTAGGTCAACTTGAAGACAATTAAAACATACAAAACATTTCCAGGACACAGGGGAAATTAGAACCCAGGCTCATTCAGATAATGTAGTCCCGTGGATGTTTCTGGAGATCGTGAAATACGTCCCGGGAGGTACGTATTTTTGCAGTTTTTGTTTTCGCGAATCCGCGAGAGGCCGATGGGTGCGCTTTTTTGCATCTCAAACGTCTCTCGCTGAGTAGCGTTGGCGCCTGCGCTGTTCTTGCATAAACCCACTAGAGGCCGCTGTCGAACGACCGACTGTCTGACTGACTGACTACTCGGCTGACCCACCCTCCTCCTTCCCTAAACCCAACCAGTTTTACCAATTGACCCACCCGCCCGCTTACTTCCCTAAACCCAGCAATTTACAAAAGCCGTCCAGAAAAAGAAAAGCCCTCGTCTGATTTTTTACCACGTTTTCGGATTTTACCACATTCTCACCTTGTTATGAACTTTATTTCTTGGATTCTGTATTTGTCTTACCTGATTTCTGGAACCGCTCTTCCCCGGACTCGAACCCGGTCGTCATCGTCGTGGTCAGCTCCTCTCTGCATCTCCGCCGACGTACATGACGAGTTAATTGGACAAACTGGTTGCGGCGGGAAAGCCCTCCACACGAAAGAAGAAAAGAAAAAAAAAATGATGAAAAAATAATGACATTTTGGCAGTTTTTCTGAATAAAATGTAAATCTCATATTCATTTAATCCATCCATTTCCTTTTTTTTTTTGTCAGGAAGGTAAGGATTGAGATTAACATAAATCTCTTCTTCCAGAGATTCCTTGCCAAGATGACCTTATAAAAACATTTCACAATTAGCTCAACTTGAAGATAATTAAAACATACAAAACATTTCCAGGACACAGGGAAAATTAGAACCCAGGCTCATTCAGATAATATAGTCCTGTGAACGTTTCTGGAGATCGTGAAATATGTCCCGGGAGGTACGTATTTTTGCAGTTTTTGTTTTCGCGAATCCGCGAAAGGCCAATGTGTGCGCTTTTTTGCATCTCAAACGTCTCTCGCTGAGTGGCGTTGGCGCCTGCGCTGTTCTCGCATAAACCCACCAGAGGCCGCTGTCGAACAACCGCCTGTCTGACTGACTGACTACTCGGCTGACCCACCCTCCTCCTTCCCTAAACCCAACCAGTTTTACCATTTGACCCACCCGCCCGCTTACTTCCCTAAACCCAACCAACAATTTACAAAAGCCGTCCAGACAAAGAAAAGCCCTCGTCTGATTTTTTACCACGTTTTCGGATTTCGAATACCACATTCTCACCTTGTTATGAACTTTATTTCTTGAATTCTGTATTTGTCTTACCTGATTTCTGGAACCGCTCTTCCCCGGACTCAAACCCGGTCGTCATCATCGTGGTCAGCTCCTCTCTGCATCTCCACCGACGTACTGTACATGACGAGTTAACTGGACAAACTGGTTGTGGCGGGGAAAGCCCTCCACACGAAAGAAGAAAAGAAAAAAATATGAAAAAATAATGACATTTTGGCACAGTTAAAGTGTTTCTGAATAAAATTCAACCATACTTTACTGATTTATACGAACTATTGAACTGTTTATTGATCCCTAACTCTAACTCCACCAGTTTAACTTTAGAAGCCCTTGTTTCATCAAATTACTCTTTCATTAAGATGCCATCTATTCTCATCTCCCCTTCTTGACTCATTTAAGATTTATTATTTAAGCCACAAAGAAATGAATGAACGTAATTTTGAAATCCATATTTATTTATTTGTTTAACTCAAAGCTGTGATGTTATAAATTGTGTTGACCCCAAACTGGTTCAGAGGCTGAGTTTCAACAATACTTCAATCAATTCCAAATAAAATTGGTACACTTCATCAGAACCATGAACTAAGGGTCCTTGCTACAATTGGGAACAGTGCCTCCTACAGGTCAAGAGATATAGAAAAAAAAGTTTGACACATTGTAACTATTGTAACTAAATTATATATATATATATATATATATATATATATATACATATATATATATATATATATATATATATATATATATATATATATATATATATATATATATATATATATATATAAATAGTTTGTTGAGACCCAATGTTGAGTCAGATATTGAATAAAGCAATAAAAATAAAAAGTGTATTTTAAATTTTGTTAAAAGTAAAGTTAAAATCCTAACCTAACATTGGATTACTACACATTTGAACCAAAATTGAGTTACAACAACCATGCAGCTTTTAGATTGCATGAATTCCTTGAGTCATAGAGGATATACCACCACTGCCAATTTGCAATTTGGCAAACATCTTTTAAACACTTCGATATATTTGAAGAAAATTTGGTACAGATCAATGACAGACTGTCCTGAATGTACTGATGAGGTTTGAACACATTATTAACTTGTGTTCCAGACATACACATTTTTTAGAGAGGACATATATGACAGTGGATATTAATATTTTTAGGATTAGACAGCAATACACTGTTTGATTTGATTTATTTATTTTCGAACAGAAATATCACACATAAAATATCTTTAACAAAAAATACATTTCAACATGATCGAAAATGGAGCAGGATGAAGCATAAGCTTGAGCCAAAATAATACATTTTTCATTTATGCCAGAAATCATTGGGATATTAAACTAAATATTGTTCTATGAAGACATTTTGTAAATAATCCCAGACCATAAATATAATAAAACAAGCACAATTTTAACCATCAGAGTCCAGATGTCCAAATTTCAGCCAAATATTGTCCAATCCCAACAAAGTATATGCAAATGAAAAGCTTGTTTATAACACCCTAGCAATTAAAAATGATGATTATGAGTAGCATCATGTCACATATGAAAAAAAAATAGCATTATTTGTCTTGATTTTTGCATTGTTTGGTTTATGTTGACTCTAGTGATCATTTTTGACTGATTTGTTCATTCACAGAACGCAAGTTTCTGGAGGGCTCATACATCTGCAGAAGTGAGAGCAGATACGAAGGAGCAAAGTCAGAGGTCGCTTTGTAAGCAAACATCAGAGCTTTGAATTTGATGCGAGCAGCAACTGGCAGCCAGTGCAAACGGGTGAGTAGCGGAGTGACATGTGCTCTTTTGGGTTCATCAAAGACCACTCGTGCTGCTGCGTTCTGAAGCAGCTGAAGAGGTTTGATAGAATTAGCTGGAAGCCCGGCTAGCAGAGAGTTGCAATAGTCCAGTTTGGAGAGAACAAGAGCTTGAACAATGAGTTGAGCTGTATGTTCAGATAGGAAGGGTCGGACCTTTCTGATGTTATAGAGTGCGAATCTGCAAGATCGAGCAGTTCTAGAAATGTGCTCAGAGAAGTTTAGTTGGTCATCAATCAGTGTTGAAAAATATCAACATTGAATTAATTTTCCATATATATCATATTCCATATATAACTATTCTGGCACATGTTTTACGCAGTGGATGCCCTTCCATTTACAACAGTACTGGAAAACACCCATACACATTCACACACACACACTACGGCCAATTTAGTTAATCAATTCCCTCATAGCGCATGTGTTAGGACTGTGGGGGAAACCGGAGCACCAGGAGGAAACCCACACCAACACGGGGAGAACATGCAAACTCCACACAGAAACGCCAACTGACCCAGCCGGAACTCGAACCAGCGACCTTCTTGCTGTGAGGTGACAGTGCTAATCACTGAGCCACTGTGTCACTCCTATCAACATTAAAATACATCACAGTCTAACCACACAGTTGGCTAGACAGCACAAGCAAATTAATTATATCTGTTTATGTAAACGTGTCTATTAGATCACACTGAAAGTACAGAAGCAGAGACTAGAAGGAACCTAAGTGTCAGTAAAGTTAAATATTTAGCTATTTATTGTTCCTGCTGCAAAAGGCCATCTATTTTTTGTTTGTGGTGGCACATTTGAAGCGTTCAACCCTTGACTTCTGCTTGACAGAAAATTCTTTATAGGTTTTCTAGGCGTGACATTTAATACTGAGGTTAGCACAATGTAAAGGTGGCTTCAAAGAAAGGTTGACTTCAGCCAAGCATCAAAACCCTGCAAACCAGTCCAGCGCCTTCAGGGCTTGCTTTCCTACATTGTGCAAGCATGGCCTTCTGGATTTACTCACTCAGCTCTTTTAATGTTCATTGATTTATTTCTGGTGTATTGTTCCAGTTTTTTTTTTCCTGATGTTGTTTCACTAACACGTCACATTTGATATGTGCGAAGAATGATTATAGCTGGTTGACAGTACATTATTGATTATATTGTCTACACTGTGGATGTTTTCCATTGATGCTTTCAAATCGCATCATGGATCTGCTTTGAAAAGTTTAATGTTTTGTAGATAGATAGATAGATAGATAGATAGATAGATAGATAGATAGATATTTCTTATTTTGTGAAGTTTATTTGTAAACTAATTTCGAGAGGATCACGCGGTTATGATTGCTTGCAGCCGGTCCTGCATTATTCAATTTATGATTCACCAATCAGACGATTCCTAAGCCACTATAAATACCCTTAGTTCCCTGATGCCAATCTCCTGTTCCACCACATCCCAAAGGTGCTCTATTGAATTGAGGTCTGGTGACTGTGGAGGCCATTTGAGTACAGTGATCAACCTACGTTAAATGATCGACCAGGGATTTATTAGATCATTTCAAGGAATCTTGGAATTCAAGGATCTTGAAGATTTGAATCACTTAATTCAACTCAATTGAGTCAGACTGAATCAGATTAAAAGATTCAAACTTTATCTACCATTTGTCCAGCAAATAGAAGACATCGTATTTTACCAATCTCATTTAAATTATTTAGGTGGTCAACGATAATAACATACTACAGTATTGGGTTAAATTTTAGTAAGGTAACAAAATCTACATCACGAGGCAATGACCTAGAAGCACATAAACAAGAACACAGTTCTTACAAAATGAAACAAACATTTATCGAGCTACACTGCAATACATGAAACTAACTACGTAATAAACAAACAACAAACAAGTGTGCACACACACACATATTCACACATACACACAGAGGCAGTTCAGAGGATGCAAAATGAGTTAACAACCATCCCAAATAAATTCTAGTACTTATTACTAGCTCTTTGAATCACACCTGAGAAACCACAAGCAGAGATTTGGCTTATCTTTAACTGCTTGAGATCAATCTGCACCAGATCAGCAAGAGACAACGTTTGTTTGTGGTACTTGTGCTTTTGGTGAAATTCTTGAGTTTCCCTTGCCGGGCTGGCCTCAGGGAAACACAGTGCTCCTAAGTGGTTGGTGACTTGGTGACGTCCTTTGGATTTACTTACTCGTGAGTGGAGATTGTCCTGGGTTCCCGGGTTGGCGGACTCTACTGAGAGTCGGTTTGCGGAAATTCTTCTTGCTGTTTTGGCGGTCTCGAAACTTTAAGAGGTTACATGTAAAGTTCGTGGTTCGTTACAGTGTGATATCCGAGCTAGGCGAAAGGGGGCAGAGAGCAACAGCTAGCATGAGCAAGCTAATGCAAAAAGCAAAGTCTTACTGTTGCAGTAAGTTTTAAGTGATCTGGGTTGGTCCATCCCCATGGCACTGTCTTCCAAGTCATGAACAAGAGTCTCGTGAGGCAGTTCGTTGTTAACAGTAAGCACCTTTGTTAGGTGATTAAATCCGTTACCAAATTTGGGGTCCACAGAACATCTGCGCACAAAGTATTGGTGAAAATAGTCAAATCAATTGGCCAGTACTAAATGCCAGTACTAAATGACTGAGACAAGACAATGTGGCGCTTGACCAGATCTCAGATTAAGAGTCTGAGATGATTCTCGCTTTATGACATCACGCATTATCCTGCTGGAAGTAGCCATAAGAAGAGGTACTTCTCTCCCAACACTGGCTATTTTTCATTAAGTATTGAAAATATGTCTGATAAAAAACAAAATGTGTAGACAAGCTGTAATTGTGTGACCTGGAGAGCTGAAAGAGAGATTAGAAATAAGAGATTAGTGCAATTCCCCCCAAAATTTAGACTATAGACATCATATCAAGTATTTATTGTTTTTAATGTAACCCTGGACATTCAGACTACCTGTATGAAACTCAAACTCTTGTCATTTTTGTATAGTTTTATTTTGTATACGTAAGAAAGATCTGCCTTTATTTATATCAAACTGGTTTGTGTAATCATCCTGAGGTGATTTTTTTTTTTTTTTTTTTTTTGTGTGTGTGTGTTCAACACAGTCTTTTCTTGAAGCCCCAGTCTGCACTGCCACAAAGATGTATGTGTGTATGAGAGATAGAGCCGAATTTCCACTTCCAGCTTCTTTTTATGGCCGTGTTTTGCAGAAGGTAAATGAGGCCTGCAATGCAACATTTCTGAAGTCATAATTCTAGCTCTGGTTGAAGCCTGGAATTAATTCGGGCAAAAAGTCCTGTTGCTTTCCTCCAACTTCATGTTAGTAATGGGCTATTTTGTCAACATAATGCAGCAGCAAATGGAGTGCGGTAATGACTGCATTTGCTGATTGAAATGGAAAATGAAAGGTGGATATAGGGGTTCTTTGCCCAGACCCATTTGAGGTAAGGCCTCCCAGCAAATGGTCTGTGCACTCATTTCTCCCAACACGGATCAAAAGGAGCGGACGGAGGGGCCGAAAAACCATTTCCACCGCGCTGGGCTTTGTTGGCTTGTTTTTTTCATCATCATCATCATCATTGTATTTCAGAATTGAACTCGCAGGGTTAATTGCCTAAATACGCCACAAGAGCAAATGTCTAACTAATCAGTGAGATGACAAAATGCAAAAGACTCAACTTTAGACTTGTTTGTATTATATGGCATTATGAAGTCATTATTAATACTTGTTGACCCTACTTGTTATCTATTATGTCAACTTGTTTAGCTCTGTATAACCAGATAATCCCACATGATTGATTGATTGATTGATTAAACATATAAAAAAAATTATTTGTTTTTTGGTTGGTTGGTTGGTTGGTTGGTTGGTTGGTTGGTTGGTTGGCAGATAAATGGATGGATGGATTGGTTTAATTGGTTGGTTTGTTAATTTTTTTGGGTTGGTTGGTGGATGGATGGATGGATGGATGGACAGATTGGTTTAATTGGTTGGTTGGTTGGTTGGTAGATTTGTTGGTTGGTTGGTGGATGGTTGGATGGATTGGTAAATTGACTGATTGATTGCTTGGTTAATTTTTTGATTGGTGGATGGATATATTGGTTAATTGATTCAATGGCTGGTTGGTTGGTTGGTTGGTTAATTTGTTGGTTGGTAGGTGAATAAATGGACAGATCGGTTTAGTTGGTTGGTTGGTTAATTTGTTGGTTGGTTAGTCAATTTGTTAGTTGGTTGGTGGATGGATGGACAGATTGGTTTAGTTGGTTGGTTGGTTGGTTGGTTGGTTGGTTGGTTGGTTAATTTGTTGGCTGCTGAATGGATAGATGGATGCACAGATTGGTTTAGTTGGTTGGTTGGTTGGTGGATTTGTTGGTTGGTTGGTGGATGGTTGGATGGATGGATATATTGGTTAATTGATTGAATGGTTGGTTGGTTGGTTGGTTGGTTGGTTAATTTGTTGGTTGGTTGTTGGATGAATGGACAGATCGGTTTAATTGGTTGGTTGGTTGATTGCTTGGTTAATTTTTTTGATTGACTGATGGATGGATATATTGGTTAATTGATTCAATGGTGGGTTGGTTGGTCAATTTGTTAGTTGGTGGATGGATGGACAGGTTGGTTGGATAGATGGTTGGTTGGTTGGTTGGTTGGTAGATTTGTTGGTTGGTTGGTGGATGGTTGGATGGATGGATTGGTTAATTGACTGATTGATTTTGGTTAATTGACTGATTGATTTCTTGGTTAATTTTTTGATTGATTGATGAATGGATATATTGGTTAATTGATTCAATGGTGGGTTGGTTGGTTAATTTGTTGGTTGGTTGGTGGATGAATGGACAGATCGGTTTAGTTGGTTGGTTGGTTAATTTGTTGGTTGGTTGGTCAGTTTGTTAGTTGGTTGGTGAATGGATGGACAGATTGGTTTAGTTGGTTGGTTGGTTTGTTGGTTGGTTGGTCGGTTGGTTAATTTGTTGGCTGCTGAATGGATAGATGGATGCACAGATTGGTTTAGTTGGTTGGTTGGTTGGTAGATTTGTTGGTTGGTTGGTGGATGCTTGGATGGATGGATATATTGGTTAATTGATTGAATGGTTGGTTGGTTGGTTGGTTGGTTAATTTGTTGGTTGGTTGTTGGATGAATGGACAGATCGGTAAAGTTGGCTGGTTGGTTAATTTGTTGGTTGGTTGGTCAGTTTGTTAGTTGGTTGGTGAATGGATGGACAGATTGGTTTAGTTGGTTGGTTGGTTGATTTGTTGGATGGATGGATGGATAGATGGATGGATGGATGGATGGGTTAATTGACTGATTGATTTCTTGGTTAATTTTTTGATTGATTGATGAATGGATATATTGGTTAATTGATTCAATGGTGGGTTGGTTGGTTAATTTGTTGGTTGGTTGGTGGATGAATGGACAGATCGGTTTAGTTGGTTGGTTGGTTAATTTGTTGGTTGGTTGGTGGATGAATGGACAGATCGGTTTAGTTGGTTGGTTGGTTAATTTGTTGGTTGGTTGGTCAGTTTGTTAGTTGGTTGGTGAATGGATGGACAGATTGGTTTAGTTGGTTGGTTGGTTTGTTGGTTGGTTGGTCGGTTGGTTAATTTGTTGGCTGCTGAATGGATAGATGGATGCACAGATTGGTTTAGTTGGTTGGTTGGTTGGTAGATTTGTTGGTTGGTTGGTGGATGCTTGGATGGATGGATATATTGGTTAATTGATTGAATGGTTGGTTGGTTGATTGGTTGGTTAATTTGTTGGTTGGTTGTTGGATGAATGGACAGATCGGTTTAATTGGTTGGTTGGTTGATTGCTTGGTTAATTTTTTTGATTGACTGATGGATGGATATATTGGTTAATTGATTCAATGGTGGGTTGGTTGGTCAATTTGTTAGTTGGTGGATGGATGGACAGGTTGGTTGGATAGATGGTTGGTTGGTTGGTTGGTTGGTAGATTTGTTGGTTGGTTGGTGGATGGTTGGATGGATGGATTGGTTAATTGACTGATTGATTTTGGTTAATTGACTGATTGATTTCTTGGTTAATTTTTTGATTGATTGATGAATGGATATATTGGTTAATTGATTCAATGGTGGGTTGGTTGGTTAATTTGTTGGTTGGTTGGTGGATGAATGGACAGATCGGTTTAGTTGGTTGGTTGGTTAATTTGTTGGTTGGTTGGTCAGTTTGTTAGTTGGTTGGTGAATGGATGGACAGATTGGTTTAGTTGGTTGGTTGGTTGATTTGTTGGATGGATGGATGGATAGATGGATGGGTTAATTGACTGATTGATTGGTTGGAAGATTTTTTTGGTTTGTGAATGGATGTACGGATGGATTGGCTAATTCATTGATTGGTTTGTTAATTTGTTTGTTGTTTGTTAGGTTGGCCTCCCAGGAAATGTTCTGTGCACTCATTTCTTCCAACACGGATCAAAAGGATGAATGGAGGAGCCAAAAAAACATTTCCACCGCGCTGGACTTTCTATTTCAGAATTGAATTTGTCGGGGTTTTATTAGGTAGATTATTTGTCTAAATATGCTACAAGAGCAAACGTAAGATGAAAAAATGGAAAAGACTGAACTTTAGAGTTCATTGTTTGTGTTATATACATTATAAAGTAATGCATGCTTGTTAATCCTACGTTATTAATTATGTCAGTTATGTTGTTTAGCTCTTTATGACCACATAACGCCACATTGATTGGTTAATTGATTGATTGTTTGATTGATTGAATGATTGACAGACAACCGGCCAGTTGGTCTGTTGGATGCTTGATTGGTTGTTCAGTCAGTCTGTCAATCAATCAATTTAATTGATTGTTTGATTGATTAACTGACTGACTGGTTGACTGATTGGGAAATTGACGTTTCAAGACATCAAAAACCCAATGTAGAATCCAAAACAAATAGAATTCAACTCCATAAAGTCAAACATCTGAACAAATCTGAATCTGCACAGTGCATACATATGTATTATATAACAGCAAAACTTTATGTTGATGCAGTTATTTCTGAAATACTGTTTCAGGGTGAAATAAGCACATGCATATATTAGTGCTGGGCAAATATTAATCCCAGTTAATTGCATCCAAAATCAAAGTTTGATATAATATATGGCATAGGACATAATATATGTGTGTATATATATAACTGTTTTACACCACTGTATATACTGTATTGTAGGCGTTTGTTTGTGCTGGATGTTTTCTGCTCTTAAGAGAGATTATATGACCTTTTGTTCACCTTATACAAGCTACTCTAAAAGCAAAAGTGCTTTGGAATGCTGTGTGTTTTGACACTCCAGCAAAAAGGACTTCAACATTTGATTACAAATATAATGGAGGGCACTGTTATTGATTTAATGTGCCTTTCCAAGTCCAGTGGGATCATTGTCATTATAAAATCTGTTATTATTACTATGATTATTATTGCTCTTCAGGCAAACTGGCATCTGTTTTGCACCACATGAGAAAACATGCTGTAACCTAAATTAAAACTTCTGGGGTTTCTGAAACATTATTTAACAATCCAGCTGAGGCATATTACAGTCCAGTTCCTCACATCAGGCAGAGAAATCAGCCTCAAATCATGCACTGTTTAATACTGTACCCAAATGGCACAACTCAATCAATCATTCATTCATTCATTCATTCATTCATTCATTCATTCATTCATTCATTCATTCATTCATTCATTCATTCATTCATTCATTCTTTTACTCTTTCATTCATTCATTATTTTATTCATTCATTCAACATTAAATGGTTGGCTGGTTGGTTGATTGGTTGGTTGGTTGAACGACCGGTTGATCCATCCATCCATCCATCCATCCATCGACAAACTAAACGGTTGGCAGGTTGGTTGGTTGATTTGATTGATTGATTGATTGATTTTATTGGTTGATTGATTCATTGATTGATTCATTGATTGATTCATTGATTCATTCATTGATTCATTCATTCATTCATCCATCCATCAATAAACTAAACATTTGGCTGGTTGGTTGATTGGTTAGTTGGTTGAATGACCGGTTGATTGATTGATAGAATCATTGATTGATTAATTGATTGATTGCTTAAATGATTCATTCATCCATCCATCAACAAACTGAACGGTTGGCTGGTTAGTTGATTGGTTGGTTGGTTGAACGACTGGTTGGTTGATTGATTGATTGATTTATTGACTGATTCATTCATTCATTCATTCATTCATTCATTCATTCATTCATCCGTTCATTCCTTCATCCATCCATCGAAGAACTAATTGGTTGACTGGTTGGTTGATTGGCTGGTTGGTTAATTGGTTAGTTGGTTGAATGATTGATTTTTTATTTAATTCATTCATTCATTCATTCATTCATTCATTCATTCATTCATTAACAAACTGAACGGTTTGCTGGCTAGTTGATTGGTTGGTTGGTTGAACAACCGGTTGGTTGATTGATTGATTGATTGACTCATTCATTCATTCATTCATTCATCCATCCATCAACTAACTAAACGGTTGGCTGGTTGGTTGATCGACTGACTGGTTGGTTGTGTGGTTGGCTGGTTGGTTGGTTGAAGGATCGGTTGATTGATTGATTGATTGATTCATTGGTTCATTGATTCATTTATTCCTTGACATGGCTTAAGACACAAAAATAGTTAGACCCAATGTAGAATCTCCTACATACCCAAAAATATATATTTTTACTATTTTTCAGCACAATTCTATTGAATTTTGAGTATCAGTGAGTATCAAGTCATGAAATCTGTCAGAAAGGTCAACAAAAGGTATTCTTGTTCAGGTCTCATGTGATCGCTATGATCTGATCTAAACAGCGTGATGAAAAAAAGCCTGACATTTCTCTGTTGGTCTGCAGTTGAGCAGGTGTTGATTGATGGCAGTGCGCAGACGTCATGCCTCACAAAGCTTGTCAAGACTTTAAGCTGAAAATTGCCTTTTCCAAACAACTCCGCAGTTCAGAGGTTGTTTGCTGGGCTGAAAACCTGCAATGCTGGGTGTGTGCGATACATAAAACTGTATGAAACTGAATTGGATTGGCGTGATGCGCTGCAGGGATGTGTTGATTTCTGACACAAATTGATGAATTCAGTCAATAAACCTTATCATTTCAACTCCTCAAACAGTGAGAGAAGATATGCTGACTATGACTGAATGTATTAAGTGCTAATATTTGCATTCACTGTCTAAAAGCAAGGTTAATTGATTGGTTGATTGATTGATTCATTAACTGACTGATTGATTGGTTGATTGATTGATTAGTTCTATAATTGGTTGATTTATTGGTTGATTATTTTATTAACTGATTGACTGACCAATTGACATATTGATTTATTGGTTGATTGATTAGTTGATTGAATAAGTGATTGATTGACTGACCGACTGACTGATTGACTGACTGAATTAATTAATGATAGATTGGTTGGTTGGTTGGTTAATTGATAGATAGATAGATAGATAGATAGATAGATAGATAGATAGATAGATAGATAGATAGATAGATAGATAGATAGATAGATAGATAGATAGATAGATAGATAGATAGATTGATTGATTGATTGACAGCTTAATTGATTGGTTGATTAGTTGAATGATTGGTTAATTTATTGGTTGATTATTTGATTAATTGATTGACTGATCAATTGACCAATTGATTTATTGGTTGATTGGTTGGTTGACTGAATTATTGATTGATTTACCAACTGACTGATTGGCTGACTGGATTAATTAATGATATATTGGTTGGTTTGTTAATTAAACAATTGATTTGGCTGATTGATTGATTGATTGATTGATTGATTGATTGATTGATTGATTGATTGATTGATTGATTGATTGATTGATTGATTGAAACTGAATTGGATTGGTGTGATACGCTGCTGGAATATGTTGATTTCTGACGCAGGTTGATGAATTCAGCCAATAAACCAAACTGTTTCATTTCTCAAACAGTGTGAGGGAATATGTTGACTACGTATGAATGTGAATACAAACTGTTCGCACAGGCATTCATTATCTAAAAATATGAGTAGTGCAAGTTAATTAATTAGCAGCACTTGGAAATTTAAATATGCATGTTGTCAAATATAGTAATGTTGTCAGTTTTATCCTCTGATGGTTTTACAATTACCACCATGTACTTGATATCTTTCTTTCTTGCTAAAATATTTCTTTAAATAATATTATCTAATCATAGAACAAGATGAGCCACTGTGATTTTAATAGTTCAGTGAAAATACTGAGCAAACATTATTTTTTGGCCATGGTAATATTTATCACACGGCTCTCTGGAACGCTTGATTCTTATTGGTCGTGACATCCCAAAGTAAGTTATTCCTATTCACTAAAACACAGAGCCATCTTGGGTGATAGCTAAGATTATTCAGAGCCAAAAGATTTCTTAGAAGAAAGAAAGTTGTTGACCCCTTTTTTCATCATATACTCATATGAATATTCAACATTTAATAATACTTGTGCTGGATTATTAAATACAGCAATAATACATGGAGGAATATATGGAGGCTTTATACTGTAAACACTTACTGGCCACTTTATTAGGTACACCTTACTAGTACGGGGTCGGACCCCCTTTTGCCTTCAGAACCGCTTTAATCCTTCGTGGCAGAGATTCAACAAGCTACTGGAAATATTCCTCAGAGATTTTGCTCCATATTGACATGATAGCATCACGCAGTTGCTGCAGATTTGTCGGCTGCACATCCATGATGCCAATCTCCCGTTCCACCACATCCCAAAGGTGCTCTATTGGATTGAGCTCTGGTGACTGTGGAGGCCATTTGAGTACAGTGAACTTATTGTCAAGTAACCAGTCTGAGATGATTGGCGCTTTATGACATGGCGCATTATCCTGCTGGATAATGGATAGTGCTGGATAGTGTGGCAAGAAAATCTCCCCCACACCATTACACCACCACCACCAGCCTGAACCGCTGATACAAGGCAGGATGGATCCATGCTTTCATGTTGTTGAGGCCAAATTGTGAGCCGATCATCCGAATGTGTCAGCAGAAATGGAGACTCATCAGACCAGGCAACGTTTCTCCAATCTTCTATTGTCCAGTTTTGGTGAGCCTGTGTGAATTGTAGCCTCAGTTTCCTGTTCTTAGCTGACAGGAGCGGCACCCGGTGTGGTCTTCTGCTGCTGTAGCCCATCCGCCTCAAGGTTGGACGTGTTGTGTGTTCAGAGATGCTCTTCTGCAGACCTCGGTTGTAACGAGTGCTTATTTGAGTTACTGTTGCCTTTCTATCAGCTGGAACCAGTCTGGCCATTCTCCTCTGACCTCTGGCACCAACAAGGCATTTGCGTCCACAGAACTGCCGCTCACTGGATATTTCCTCTTTTTCGGACCATTCTCTGTAAACCCTAGAGATGGTTGTGCGTGAAAATCCCAGTAGATCAACAGTTTCTGAAATACTCAGACCAGCCCGACTGGCACCAACAACCATGCCACGTTCAAAGCCACTTAATTCCCCTTTCTTCCCCATTCTGATGCTCGGATTGAGCTGCAGCAGATCGTCTTGACCATGTCTACATGCTGATTAGAAATTTTCGTCAACAATTATTAGCAGAATTAGTATAGTAGTAGTAGCAGTGTTTATTGATTTAATGATTGATTGATTTATTTATTTATTTATTTGTTTTTCTGGTATTGCTGAATGACTCTGTGTTTTCTGGTTTTAAAAGATGGCTGAGTAGAATAACACATCTCCACACACTCAGTTTTCCCATAGACCTCCTGGCGTATTCCTTTGCTCTGTAGCATCATTATGGAAATTACAGATGGCCCTCCAAGTGAGTTTGCACATTTGCAGAGTGCTTTATTTGATTTCAGCTTTATTAGTCCTGCAGCAAAATTCATCCTGCCAACAGTGTGTCAAACGCTTATTAGAGCTGGAGGTACAACCTGTGTGCAAACACGCGATTTAGCAAAGAAATAACCCAGACTGTAGTGCAGGATATGTCATAATAGCATTGTCTGGTTTTCTAAGTGTGTATCTACAGATAAAGTCAGAATTATTAACCCTGTGAATAAATGTAATCCCAATTTCAGAGTTTTTTTTTCCCAACACATTTCTAAACATAACCGTTTTAATTAATAACTTATAATAACTGATTTATTTTATTTTTTTGCCATGATGACATTAAATAATATTAGACTTGATATTACTCAAGACACTAGTATTCAGCTGACATTTAAAGGCTTAACTAGGTTAAGTTAGGGTAATTAGGCAAGTCATTGTATAACAGTGGTTTGTTCTGGAGACAATCCAAAACTAATATTGCTGAAGGGGGCTAATAATATTGACCTTAAAATAGGTTTAAAGCACTAAAAACTGCTTTTATTCTAGCCGAAATAAAACAAATAAGACTTTCTCCAGAAGAAAAAATATTAGAGGAAATACTGTGAAAATTTCCTGAAAGTATTGACAAATAAATGTTAAAAATTCACACACACACATATTTTCATGATCACCAGCAATCACTTCCTGGAAGCTCTCTTGTGAACTACAAATCCCTGCATGCCACTTATTCACACCGGTCACCATTCACCACTGATCACACATGCACTGACTTCCGCCATTTCTGATTACCAGGGCTATTTATACATGTTGCACAGTCAAGTCTGTAGTGAGTCCTTGTTATCCGTCACATTGGGTTCATGTCACCTAGTTCGCCTTAGTTTAAGGTTGTTGTTTAACTTACGTTTGACCTTATGCCAGTTTTGCTGATGATTTTTCTTGATTTTTCCTGTTTTGTACACATATATCTGCATGAATACTTTCTTTAATAACTAATTTATTAAGCTGTACTCCTCTCTTGTCTTAGCTATGTTGAGCAGACAATGTGACATATATTCATTAATTTTCCTTCAGTTTAATCCCTTATTTTGCCACAGCAGAATGACCCGCCAACTATTCTGGCAGTGGATACCCTTCTAGATGCAACACAGTACTAGGAAGCACCCATACACACTTATCCACACCCACACTCAAACACTACGGCCAATTTAGTTCATCAATTCACCTGTAGCACATGTGTTTGGACTCTGGGGGAAACCGGAGCACCTGGAGGAAACCCAGGCCAACACAGGGAGAACATGCAAACTCCACACAGAAATGCCAACTGAAACAGCCAAAATTCAAACTAGAGACCTTCTTGCTGTGAGGCCACAGTGCTAACCACTGAGCCACCGTGCTGCCCATTTACATACTAATACCAAATACTAGCCTCTCGCTTACTCTGACATCAAGTCCACAATTCAGAATAAAATCAAGACTTGTCTGAAACCTGCTGTCAAAACAGAGATCTGCTCGTCTCTTTGTCTCCGCCGGGACAATTTATGCAGCGTTACATGCAGACATAAGTGGAACGGAGACCCCTGACCTCCAGAACATTGAGTTTTTCCTGCGTCCACAGACCGAGCAGCACCACCAAACCAAACGCTGCTTATTCGATAAAAGATCTATTTCCTCAATCATGCTGATGTTGATTTAAGACTCGGCAGGGAGGATAAATAATGGATCTGGTTCATCGCTGTTTACGCTCTGAGAGCAGTGCCTGACTTTAAACACATTCCTCATTTTATTTCTGCATTTAATTCATTTTATTTTTATTTCTGAACACTGTTTCTGTGCAGAAAATTATTATTATTTTATTCTTGTGTGGGTTTTGAACTCAGCATTGCTGGCATTAAAGGTATGTCTTTTAAAATAAGAGAATGAATCAATGGATGGGTAGGTGGGTGGTGGATGGATGAATGAATGAAAAAAATGAATTAATAAATAAATAAATAAATAAATAAATAGATAGATAGATAGATAGATAGATAGATAGGTAGATAGGTAGATATAGATAGATAGATAGATAGATAGATAGATAGATAGATAGATAGATAGATAGATAGATAGATAGATAGATAGATAGATAGATAGATAGATAGATAGATAGATAGATAGATAGATAGATAGATAGATAGATAGAAACATTGGGTTAAATGTGGTCTTATTTATTTATTATTTGAAAACACAACAAAACAGGAGTTGGGTAAGTCCCCATTACGTGGCATTTTTCAGAGTGTGGGTTAATGCTCAGACATAAAGAGTGCAGGTAAGTATTTATTTATTTATTTATTTATTCATTCATTCATTCATTCATTTATTCATTCATAGATTAATACAGTTGTTAGTTTTTTGCTTACTAATTTCATTGCTTCATTCATTCATTCATTCATTTGCTTTCATTCATTCATTCATTTGTTTGTTTGTTTACTTTCATTTATTCATTCATTCATTCATTCATTCATTCATTTATTTATTCATCAATTAATACATTTGCTAGTTTTTTGCTTACTAATTTCATTCATTCATTTGTTTGCTCGTTTGCTTTCATTTATTCATTCATCCATTTATTCATTTATTTGTTTGTTTGTTTGCATTCATTTATTCATTCATTCATTCATTCATTCATCCATTTATTCATTTATTTGTTTGTTTGCATTAATTCATTAATTCATTCATTCATCCATTTATTCATTTATTTGTTTGTTTGCATTCATTCATTCATTCGTTTATTTATTTATTCATTTATTTGTTTGCATTCATTCATTCATTCATTCATCCATTTATTCATTTATTTGTTTGTTTGCTTGTTTGTTTGTTTGTTTGTTTGCGTGCTTGATAAAGGTAATAACTGCAAGGCTTCCACAATCTGAACCTTGGAATTGTGATTGGTATTTCTACAGGTTGTCTGTGGGCAACAAATAAATTAATAAGCAGATATGGTCATGTCTTTTATATAAATCATCAGATTTGTAATGCAATGCTCAGTCTCAAACAACAACAAAAAAAAAAAACACTTTTTTACAGCCTCTTGATTAAAGTTTTCCTCATGGCCTTCCCTCAAGTGCTGTTCAAGCAGCTCTATGTCTAGTTAAAGTTTCACAAAGTTTTTAAGGTATGGTTGAATGCCGCTTTGTTGAAGTGGTTAAACGGAGCCACAGATCAAGGTATCTTCAAATAACACACTCGGTTACCCACATAAAGCAGAAATACTGCATTTCAGGGACAGTGTGTCTCCAGCAGTAGAAACATGAAGAAACTTTATAGCATTATTCATTTTTATAAAGCTTACATAAGAGTATTTTTACCTCTGCCATTTGCAAATTGTTATTATTGTTATTATTATTATTGTTATTATTATTATTGTTATTAATATATATTGTTTTGTTTTTATTGTGGCATGGTGGCTCAGTGGTTGACACTGTGGTCTTACAGCAAGAATGTCGCTTTCTGGATCAGTTGTCGTTTCTGTGTGGAGTTTGCATGTTCTCCCTGTGTTGGCATGGGGTTGGGGTGGGTTTCCTCTGGTTGCTCCAGTTTCCCCCAACACATGCACAATATGGGAACAGATTAACTAAATTGGCTGTAGTGTATGAGTGTATGTGGGAATGAGTGTGGATGGATGTTTCCCAGTACAGGTTTGCGACTGGAAGGGCATCCACCGCATAAAACCTATGTTGGAATAGTTGGCAGTTCATTCCGCTGTGGTGGCCACTGATAAATAAAGGGTCTAATCCGAAGGAAATTGAATGAATGAATAATTGTTTTTTTTTTTTTTTTGTTTTGCACTGTAAAAAACGCATGGGTTGTTGTAACCCAATTCTGGGTCAAATATGAACAAACCCAAAATTTACTTAAAAAAATAATTTGTCAAAAAATACAACCCAGGCTCATTCTGAAAATGTACCGCTATATACATTTAGTTTTTTTGCAAATCCACCAGAGGCCGCTGTGTACAATTTTTCAGACCTCAAATTGCTGTTGCGAGCGCCCCTGCTGTTCACTCGTAAATCCACCAGAGGTGGACTGACTGATCGATTGACCCAACCAATAGTGTTTTCAAAAGCACTCATTAACCAGTGCCCACCCACTACCCTAAACCCAACCAATAGTGTTTTCAAAAGCACTCATTAACCAGCATCCACCCTCTTCCCTAAACCCAACCATGGTTTTAAAAAGCAATCCAGAAAAAGAAAAGCCCTCGCCTGATTTTTACCACGTTTTCAGATTTTACCACATCCTCGCCCTGTTATTTACTTGTTTATTTTACTTTTTGCCTTATGTTTTTGTCTTACCTGCTTTCTTGAACCGTTCTTCGCTGATCTCGATCCCCATCATCGTCATGGTCAACTCCTCTCTGCGTCTCAAGTCTGTTGATGTACATGTTGAACCACTGGACAAAATGGTAAAGCGCTTGACAAACAGCTGAAAAGCTGTCCATACTGAGGTAAGTGGTCAGCTGGTAAGCACAAAAAAGATTTGAAAACTTGTTTTAAAGACTAAATGCAGCCATACGTACCTCTGACTACAAAATGGGTAATTTCCAGACATGTATATATAGGGCTACATTTTCAGTGTTATATGTTAAGTTAATAGCAGGTTATGTTGCTTGTTTTAAAGAAAAAACGACTTTATTTTGACTCATTATTTCTGAAAACATGACAATACTTTTTTTCTTGTCTAGAAAAGGCTTCTTGATTTAAGCATGTATAGATATTTGGACTAAAAACAAGACTTTTTTTTTTTTTTTTTTTTTTTGCAGCATAACGAAAGTTAGATGATCAACGAATCACTGGAGCCGTTTAATGTTGCTTTACTAACTACACGTTAGGCCAAAGGTCACCAAACTTGTTCCTGGAGGGCCGGTGTCCAGCAGATTTTAGCTCAAACCCTAATCAAGCACACCTGAACGAGCTAATCAAGGTCTTACTAGGTATACTTGAAACACCCAGGCAGGTGTGTTGAGGGAAGTTGGAGCTAAAACCTGCAGGGACACCGGCCCTCCGGGACCGAGATTGGTGACCCCTGCGTTAGGCAAACCAATGGATGAGGATCAGTTTTATCATTCCAAGTGCAAAATGTGGATTATTATTAAGAATTCACTCATTTCTTTACTGTTTTTTACCTCCTAAATATTGTAGCTGAAGGCCACTCCTGCCACATTTTTATTCATTTATTATTTTATTTATTTATGAAACTGTATGAATCTATGCATGATTTATCGTGTTTACGCCACACCTCAGACTATAACACTGTGGTTCGTTATACTGGGCTTGTTTGAAACATCTTTTAGGTAAATATAAAATATTTAATATGATTATTAAAATATAACATAATTAAATCTTTTAAATTAGAGCTGGGCAACAATGATTCACAGAAAATTGCATGAAAAATAATAGTGTGCTTAAATGTGGTCAATTTCTTGTGAACACATAAATACAAACCTATACAAAACACATGTACACTTTTGTACACTAAATAATACAAATGCATGGATCTATGTCTTGTATCATTTATCATCATCATCATTATTATTATTATATTAAATATTACTTAAATATTCATACTTTTTTTAGGCAAGAATGTAGTTGTTTAGGTTGCAATTATGCAGATTATTTTTAAGAATAGGGTCTATTTAAATAATCATACTTTCTGAGATTCAGTGCATCGCTGGCCATCAGCCTGTCATACTGAGCAAAGCACGGGGGTTGACGTTCCACTACAAGATGGCACCAGAGACCGCATGATAAGTCTGTAGGGGACAAAAACTCAAACAAAACTTCAGCTGAACAAATTATTATAGAAGAGATACGTGACATTTTAAGTCGATCTCTCTCTTTGTATATTGTAGTGCTGTATTTATACCATTGCAATCTGCTAGTGTTTGCTTTTATTTGGCTTTTTTTCTGGGTCAATTATTGTAATCTCCCAATTGCAACAGAGAAATACTGGAAAATCTCTGCAGACTGATGACATTTCATGCCGTTCTGCCTTATAATCTTAAAATGTGAGCAAAATCACCAGTTTTTACATCACTTTAGACATTACGCTAGAGAATCACTCAAACGCTAGCTCTAAAGTGACGTTGGTGAATGAGCAATAGTTTCTGCTGTTCTGATGTCAACTGGTGGAAGAAAGTAGTTCCTCACACAATAGGATTTTTGAGACTCCCCATGATTGATTTTCTTTTTTTATACATGATTATGCTGTCAAACTGTTGTATAAATGCAAAATCACACTCGTAGCAGTCAGAGGCGCAAAAAGGGGGTATGCAGTATATGCGTCGCATAGGGGCGCCACACATGGGGGGCGCCATTGTGCCAAAATGATTTTCGAAATTATCCTTATTAAAAGTTTCAAATAACAAAAATAAATAAATATGTTTTGTTAAAAGTGTTTATTTTGCATTTTATGCGAGTATAATATTGTATTTTATTAAATAAAAAATTATACCATGAGTTGCATACGTTGGCACACACGTTTTAATTCAAAATCTTTTAACACAATAACATGCAGTCACACAGCCAAGTTTAAAGTGCTCATGTAGACGTAACTGTTTAGATTTTTTACATTTTTATTACATTTTTACCCGCATACCCCTCAGTAAATGTGTAGTTGCGCCCCTGGTAGCAGTGCATATGGCTTTATAGTGACACTGGTGGGACGCTAAGACACTCGGCCTATGACATCGAGCCAATGCACGCCTCCCACCTGTGTAATATTGCTCGTATATATAATTTGCATTGCAGGCATACATTATATGAATATATTAAATGAAATATGAATATGAATAAACTAAGTAGGCTAATATTCAAATGTATATTTAATACTAATAGTTTAAACCACATTTAAAATAAGCATAATATATAAAAAAGTTAGTTTCATCAATTAAGTAATTGATTAATTAGTTTGTTAGTGTAATACAAATAGAAAATGTATTATTAAGATGAACCATATTCATCCTCTTCATTAGATTTACATAACACATGCATAAAACTGAAGTCTGCTTCATGTTCAGAGCAAGAAACCACATTGTGATACCTATGTTATTAAGTTTCAAGGCTAATTAACGCACTTGCATCCCATAAAACTGTGTCTTGGATTAGCAGGATTTGTGAAAACTCTAAATTAATAGCAATTCCTTCTACTAATACCTTTGAATGAGCCGGCGCCTGTGCTTTTTGCCTCAGGATGGTTTTCTGCTTCTCATTTTGTGTAAATGTGTATTGAACACCTTTCATAACATCCTCTGTGAGCCTTGGGCCAATTAAAGACTCGCTTGCAGACCATTATCTCTGTTTTGTCTTTTTGCTGTTTGGTGCTGAGGGGCTTTTTTTTAAACATTAAGGATAAAACGTGTTACTGCAATCTAATTTCATTCTGTGTGGTTTAACCTACCAATTTAGTATTTATTCCAGGAACAAACATGAGTACAACAAAGCAGAATTAAACTGCTGTTTCTGTGGTCTATGTGTGTGTGTGTGGACTTGTTTTGGTGGTTTACAAGGACATACATTTGTATGATGGTATGACCTGGTTGTACTTTTTTTCGCATTCATAATTTGCCATGTTTCCTGTGAGGTTTGGGTTAAGTGGTAGGGCTATTTAATAAGGGGTATAAAATATTTTAAATACTATAAAATACATTATGCCAATGGAGAGTCCTTGTAAACCACCAAAACTAACAAGTGTGCACGTATGTGTACTTGCTTTGGTGGTTTACGAGAACAGAAATTTGTATGATGACATGAGTATGACCTAGTTGTATGTTAATAACTTGTTTATGAGGACGTACATAGTGTTCTTGTAATTCAATACACTTAAAATTCATATTTAACAAGTTTTTTTTATCAATTAAATTTGCCATGTTTCCTGTGAGGTTTGGGTTTACTGGAAGGGCTGTTTAATATGTGGTATAGAATACATTCAAGAGTTCCTACATAGATATGCTTGGCGTATAAAGCAGGTTTGGCATGCTGTCCCAGGAGAGAACCCTGAGCTCGGAGATATTTGAGCCCAGGGCTCCCGCACGGTCGATAAGCATATCAGGAGATCCGAGATCAGGTAGGTCTCGAGAGCTCCCCCTTTAGAATAGGGAGGAAAAGGAGGAGATGGGGTGGAAGGGGGGATTCTTCCAAACGAAGATAGAAACAGTAGGGAGAAAATGATCCATTTATAGTAACTAGGATCACTCTGATTGGATTATTACTGATTACAGATGAGTGGCCAGATCATATCACGTGCTCCTCTCGAAATTAGTTTATGAAACTTCACTTAAACACTATAAAATACATGACGTCAATGGAGAGTCTATGTAAACCACCAAACCCAACCGGTGCGTGTGTGTACCTGTTTTGGTGGTTTACAAGGACAGAAATGTGTATGATGACATAGGTATGACGTAGTTGTACACTATTAAGCTGGTTTACGAGGACGTACAGTGTCTTCATAATGCAAAATACTTAAAAGTCATATTTAACAGCTTTTTCACATTCAATATTTGCCATGTTTCCTGGGAGTTTTGGGTTTAGTGGTAGGGCTATTTAATAAGGGGTATAACTTATATTAAATACTATAAAATACATTACACTAATGGAGAGTCCTTGTAAACCACCAAACCCAACAAGTGTGCATGTATGTGTACTTGCTTTGGTGGTTTACGAGAACAGAAATTTGTATGATGACATGAGTATGACCTAGTTGTATGTTATTAAGCTGGTTTATGAGGACGTACATTGTGTTCTTGCAATTCAAAACACTTAAAATTCATATTTAACAAGTTTTTTTTCACAATTTAATTTGCCACGTGTCCTGTGAGGTTTGGGTTTTGTGGTAGGGCTGTTTAATATGTGGTATAGAATACATTAAACACTATAAAATACATGACGTCAATGGAGAGTCTATGTAAACCACCAAAACCAACCGGTGTGTGTGTGTGTACCTGTTTTGGTGGTTTACAAGGACAGAAATGTGTATGATGACATAGGTATGACGTAGTTGTACACTATTAAGCTGGTTTACGTGGACGTACATAGTGTCTTCATAATACAAAACACTTAAAAGTCATATTTAACAGCTTTTTCACATTCAAAATTTCCCATGTTTTCTGGGAGTTTTGGGTTTAGTGGTAGGGCTATTTAATAAGGGGTATATAAAATACATTAAATATTATAAAATGCATTAAGTCAATGAGGAGTCCTTGTAAACCACCAACTAGGGAATATACAAGGACTCTTTATTTGTAAGGACAAAAATGTGTATGATGGCATGGGAATGACTTAGTTGTACTCAATTAAGCTGGTTTACGAAGACTTACATTGTGTCCTCATAATTTGATGCATTTTAAAAATCTTATTTAACAGAGGCTATTTAATAAGTGGTATGAAAATACAGAGAGTCCTTGTAAATCAACAAAACCAACCAGTGTGTGTGTGTGTGTACTTGTTTTGGTGGTTTACAACGACATAATTGTGTATGATGACAGGAGTATGACGTAGTTGTACCCTATTAAGCTGGTTTACGTGAATGTACATAATTACGTGAATGTGTCTTTATAATTTAAAACACTTAAAAGTCATACTTAGCAGGGTTTTTCACATTTAAATTTTCATGGTTCCTGTGAAGTTTGGGTTTAGTGGTAGGGCTATTTAATAAGGGGTATAAAATACATTAAATTGTATAAAATATGTTACGTCAATGGAGAGTCCTTGTAAACCACCACAGCCAACCTGTGTGTGTGTGTGTGTGCGTGCGTGCGTGCGTGCGTGCGTGCGTGCGTGCGTGCGTGCGTGCGTGTGTGTGTGTGCATGTATTGGTGCCTTACAAGGACAGATATGTGTATGATGACATGGGTATGACCTAGGTGTACTCTATTACTCTAGCTGGTTTTACGAGGACATAGAAAGTGTACTCATAATTCAAAACACTTACTAATCATATTTAAAAAGGGACTATTTAATAAGCGGTATACAATACATAAAATATTATAAAACACATTATGTCAATAAATAGTCCTTGTAAACCACCAAAACCAACCAGTGCGTTTGTGTGTACCTGTTTGAGAATGATAACATGGGTATGACCTAGTTGTACTTTATTAAACTGTATTTTTTTTATTTACCAAAGCATTAAACCATCATAACATGCTTGCAGTAATTTATAAAACATGCTAAGGTCATGTAGATCCGACTATCAGTTCTCCTAAATGAGTGTTTTGTGTTGAAACCCTGATTTTGTTTTGGTCTGCATGATCTCACTTTGCTGCCAAATTAGCGAATAGGATTTACACAATCTGGATCGCCAGTTGGCGGAAAATGCAGCCTTTTAAAGCCACGGATAACAGCAAATGAACTAGGACAGACATCACAGATTTTATATTTGAACATAGAAGAATAAAATTGAAAAGTCTTTTGACTCAATTTGGGTCATTTTGAAACCCATGGATAAGTTGAATATTGAATAATCCAACAGATTAATAATAATAATAATAATAATAGTAATAATAATAATAATAATAATAATAGTAGTAATAATAATAATAATAATAATAGTAATAATAGTAATAATAATAATAATAATAATAATAATAATAATAATAATAATAATAATAATAATAATAATAATAATAATAATAATAATAATATGGCAAACTAAATGATTTTTTTCTTAATTCTTGTACAATGATCTACCAATGGGGTATGCTTAATAATCTTATTTCAAAGCAAAAACAAGTTTATTTTGCTTACCCCGTTGGCAAAACTCACTTCATTTTGGCATATTATTTCTAAAAACAAAACAATATTTTTTTGCTTGTCAAGAAAACTCTTCTTGATTTAGGAATGTTGAGATATTTGGTCTAAAAACAAGACAAAAACTCCATATTTTCTATAATCTGAAATATTAATTTGGCTTTTTATTCTCTTCTCCACATATATGTTATGCTGCTCTGGCACAATCTATAGTGTAAAAAGCGCAATAGAAATTAAGAAGACTTTCCAACTGAGGTAAAGTTGGTTTTACATTCACACATTCAGACTTTCACCTTCTTAATATAATTTCTGAAAAGTAATCTTTGCAAATTCCTAACAGGGAAATAACCAACACGGGCTCATTGTGGATATGTATCTCTGTCTACGTTTCTGGAGAGCTTGAGTTATGTTACCAGAGGTACATCTTTAAAACAAACGCTACGAGGTGATATGAAGCCACCAACAACCATGACAATGGGGTTCAAGTCCGATGAAGAATGGCTCCAGAAAACAGGTAAATCAAAGCAAAACAAACTAACCAATAAGCTCCAGGCAAAAAAAAGTAGTGAAATATTGTAGCCTCGATGGCTTCATTTTTTGTCTAGATTGCCTTTGGGTTTAGGGAATGGGGCTGGTGAGTCAGTTCAGTCAGTCAGTCAACAGAAAGTTGGCCTGGTAGGCTGAGGTGTATAATACATAGGTATAACTGGGTTGGAAATAACAAAAGCATCCATTGACTATCAAAGTACAACATTGTCCAGCGAATTAAATAGTGCTAATGTTGTTTTGAAGTCATACTTGCATGCATTTTCAGACCCAATAATCAAAGTACCATGGTAAACAATATATGGACTAGTTCATAACAGTGTGTCATTATAATCAATCTGCATTAGCCTTTTTAAACTCTGCTAAAATTAAACTAGTATTTTATTATTTTAACGCCAAAGTCCACTTTACCTCAATGACTTTCCATATTGCATATTTGTCCAGTAACACTTTACAATAATGTTGTCATAGTTAATGTGTTTACTAACATGAACAAAAAATGAACGATACATTTTGTAGGAGCCATTTTTGGTTGTAATTTTCTTTCACACCACTAGTCGGTGTATAATGTATTGATGCTCTCCTAGCAATCACCTGAGGGGTGTAGAAGAAGGTCAAATTAACTGTGATGGACTTGAGAATGAGTATTTGTTTATTTTGACTAAATGGACAATGAATGGACTGGAATATCCAACTTTACATTCAAAGGTATAGACTTTTCATTTAATTATCGAACTGTTCAAGGAACAAACGCGTTAGAACCAACTATCTTCACAATTTATTCAGGTTAGTTAATGTAAATTCATTGTTTGTTCATGCTAACTAACTAATGTTAACCTTCATGAATTGGTATTTTAATAATGCATTAGTAAATGTTGAACTATACTTAATAAGTTAACCATACTTAATTAGCTCATGAAAGTAAATACATGAACTAATGAAATGTTATTGTAAAGTGGGACCATTTTCTCTCCCATATGGTTTTATTTCTTCATGCGTGCTGATTTTGGTCAGTCTGTGAGTCTAACCTCTGTGCAGTTGTCTTCTGTTTGCTCTGCTTTAGTTTCTTTACTTGCTTTGGGTCTGTTTTGTATCTCACGAGCGTTCTGTTTACCAGTCCTGTTGGCTGTATCTGGCCCTTATTTATTTGTTTTCTCTCCACGCTTTTCTTTTTTTCGTACATGAATAAAAAGTTTATTCCTAACAACACTTTCACTCTCACATACAGTATGTGCTTTGGCTTTGTTCACAAAACTAATTGCAAACAATACAAATACAAAATCGTGTTATTGATCACTTAAACACTGAATTGTGATTGAAAAGTCAGCACTTTTAATGCTTCCAAACAGTTTGCTGCATTTATAAAGTGCAACTAATACAGCGTAGGCTTATTCTGAAATTGCACTCCTATATACATTTCTGGAGAGCGCAAATGATGTAGCCAGAACTATGTATGGCTGCATTTCGTCTTTAAAATGAACACTACGGGGACGTATGACGCCATTACTTACACTGCTTACCAGTTGACCGCTTACCTTCATATGGACGACTTTTTTTTAATTCAATTCAATTCAATTCAATTCACTTTTATTTGTATAGTGCTTTTACAATGTAGATTGTGTCAAAGCAGCTTCACATAGAGGATCATAGTAAATAGGAACAGTGTAGTTCAGTTTGTAGTGTTTAAGTTCAGTTCAGTTGAGCTCAGTTCAGTGTGGTTTAATAATCACTACTGAGAGTCCAAACACTGACGAGCAAATCCAACGATGCGCAGCTCTACAGATCCCGAACCATGCAAGCCAGTGGTGACAGCGGCGTGAAACAAACTTCACCAATTGGCGAAAGTGAAGAAAAAAAACCTTGAGAGAAACCAGGCTCAGTTGGGCACGACCATTTTAATTTCTCCGCTGGCCAAACGTCTTGTGTAGAGCTGCAGTCTCAGTGGCGGAGTCTGGAAGCTGGCCTTAGCGAAGACTCGTCTGTCTCTGGAGCATCACAGGAATCAGTCTCATGTTCTCCACTCCTCCATGACCATCACAGTAGCTGCTCAGGATACGGCCTGGTCCAGGATATAAAAAACCTTGGGATATCTCGTCGTTGGTCTTGGATCGAATCAGTGACTCTGCATAGTCTGAGAGCCTCGGGAAGAGTATCCCCAGGTGAAAATGTAGAACAAAGAGAATAATTAGCATAGCTGCTGTTCATAGTGTATATAAACAATGTTGTAATCTTATTGTTCAGTGGTTTGCTGCATATTTTGGTGGACTTGTGACATGAAACGGAGTTGATTGTGATGACAGGATTAGAGTATGGCGGAACAGTTCTAGAAAGCAGGTAAGACCAAAAAAAAACAAAGAAATAACAAGGTGAGAATATGGTAAAATCTGAAAACGTGTTAAAAATACACTGGTTTACGTGGACCTACATAGTGTCTTAATAATTCAGAACACTTAAAAGTCATTTTCATGTATGTGTACTTGCTTTGGAGGTTTACGAGAACAGAAATTTGTATGATGACATGAGTATGACCTAGTTGTATGTTATTAAGCTGGTTTACGAGGACGTACATAGTGTCTTCATAATTCAAAACACTTAAAATTCATATTTAACAAGTTTTTTCACATTTAAAGTTTGCCACGTTTCCTGTAAGATTTGGGTTTAGCGGTAGGGCTATTTAATAAGGGGTTTAAAATACATTAAAGTGTATAAAATGTGTTACTTCAACGGAGAGTCCTTGTAAACCACCAAAACCAACCAGTGTGTGTGTATGTGTACTTGTTTTGGTGGTTTAAGAGGACAGACATTTGTACAATAACATGTTGACCTAGTTGTACACTATTAAACTGGTTTACGAGGATGTACATAGTGTCTCTGTAATTCAAAACACTTAAAATTCATATTTAACAGGGTTTTTTCACATTCAGTATTTGTCATGTTTCCTGTGAGGTTTGGGTTTAGTGGTAGGGCTATTCAATAAGGGGTATAATATACATTAAATACTATAAAACACATTACATCAGTGGAGAGTCCTTGTAAACCACCAAAGATCAAACACTAAAAACGAACACGACAGGGCAGTATGACACTAGTCCTTTTCACACTTAACAGCTGTCCGCTTACCTCCATATGGACGGCTTTTCTGTTGTTACCATATTGTCCAATGGCTCGCTGCGTATGTTGGCAGACTTGTGACGTGAAGCTGAGTTAATTGTGATGACAGGGTTCGAGTATGGTGAAGAACTGTTCCAGAAAAAAAAAAACAAAAGCCAAAAAATTCAATTAACAAGTCCTAATCCTAATTTTATTTTGTACCCCTACACCTTCCCCTTAACCCTGGCCCTTAAAACAGAGTGTGAAGGGGAAGCGCTATAAAATGTACCCCTAAGAATTGGGACAGCGCTACAGCACCAGCACACGTCATCTTATCTCATCGCAATCTCTTGCTTCATATGAGATCGACGATCGAGACTGCTGTAGTTATTCCAGTTGCATTATTTTGGGCAACTTCAGGAAATCACTGAAGGCAGAAATCATGTTGTCATAATGCTGTAATGTGGCAATAAGATCGTAACAGTACTGTGCATTTACACAGTGGCCATATTCATCTATGTAAACAAACGAAAACAACACTAATATTATAGCAGACACTGTAAACAGCTCATTCACTAGACTTTTCTGACAGAGTATTCGAGTGTCACCAAGTGACAAAATGTTGTGGGACTGCTGTACAGGAGTTTTTCTTATGAAATATAGATAGCCAAATTTAGCGGTTTTTTATTTGAGCGCTTTTTTTAAGCATATTAAATCATATGCTTGTTTGTTGTAAAATTTCGTAATATTGACAGAAATTACTAATTTGAGGGATCTCCTGACGTCCGGGTACAGCTATGCTGCCATTGTGGCTGGCGCATAGTGGAAAATTGCCTTTCCCCATGGTTTTGAGTGGTGCTGAAAAATCTCTGTTGGAAGGGGTATCTAGCCCTTCCCCTTAGCCCTACGCCTTCAAGCTAATGAGAATTGGGACACCCCTACCCCATTCACGTGAATCCGCAAAACGAGGAGTAGGTTTAAGGGGAAGGGCTAAGGAGTAAAATTGGGATTGGGCCTAAAAAATAGGGTAAAAATGTAGTAAAATTTGAAGACGTCGTAAAAATCACGTGGCCGCGAGGGCGGGTCAATCGGTGCTTTTGAAAACACTGTCAGTAAGGTTAGGGAAGTGGGTGGGTGCTGGTCAGTTGGTGCTTTTGAAAACACTGTCAATTAGGTTTAGGGAATTGGGTGGCACTGGTCAATCGGTGCTTTTGAAAACATTGTTGGTTGGGTTTAAGGAAGTGGGTGGGCGCTAGTCAATCTGCGCTTTTGAAAACACTGTCAGTTGGATTTAGGGAAGTGAGTGGGCGCTGGTCAATCTGAGCTTTTGAAAACACCAACAAGTTGGTGGGGGTATCTGTCAGTCAATCAGTCAGTCAACAGTGGCCTTGAATTGAAGTGGATTTAAATGAAAACATCAGGCACGAATGGCTCTTGCAATTTAAAATCTGAAAAAATGTACACAGCGGTCTCTGGTGGGTTCATGAAAACAAAAACTGCAAAAAACGCAGCTACTGGGACATATTTGACGCTCTCCAGAAATGTATACAGGGTTGCATATTCAGAATGAGCCTGGGTTGAATTTATGAAGTGCAAAGTGCAATTTTATAAAGTGTTTATCTAGTTTCTATGAGCGATTTGATTGGACATGAATCACAGGACCAGTGGTGTATTCCTTGCTATACTCACGTATACTCAGTATGCCTACTTTTTTCCACGAGCTGTTTGGGTATTATGACTTCTGAGGATCATACCCTCGATATA
>NC_079439.1:72869107-72873500 GCF_903798145.1 Danio aesculapii
GATGGCTCAGTGGTTAGCACTGTTGCCTCCCAGCAAGTGGTATCTGCTGCGTAAAACATATGCCGGAATAATTGGCGGTTCATTCCGCTGTGGCTTCCCCTGATAAATAAGGTGACTATGCTGAAGGAAAATGAACAAATGAATCAGAAAATACAGAAGAATTATCATATGTATATTAATAAGTTTGCATAAAAAAGAGCTACTCCATAATTAGCTTTGTGATTTATACCTACTTATATACAGTAAGTGCTTACAGTAATTATTATTATGGCATAACAATTGCATGAAATCCTGTTGGTTTCCATGTGTCTTTGAACTGAATATCATTGAAGTTATATAGAGATTATATAGACATAGCTCTTAGAATTTGTGTATTATGATTTACAAAAATAAAAGCAATATATCACTTCAAACTATTACAAATAAATAACTCTACATCAATAAGTTTTCTACATCAAAAGTCAAAAGTTTTTGGAGAAAAAAAAATAAAAAATAAACATATAAAAAAGAGCAGAAAACTAAAAAACGCAGAAAACTTGGATATATTTTTACTGTGTAACACATCCAGCAATCTGCCATTCTGCATCCCATTCAGCATTTCCTGATCTGTTGCATACAAATAAGAGCTACTCTATAATTAACTAAGACGTTTCACTTTATAAAGGTGTTATGAATAAGTTATTGTGGCATAACAGCTGTCTCAAATCCTGTTTTTTATACCTTTGAAGTGAATGCCATTGATGTAAACCTAGTGTTGTTTGTCTGTATGCCTGAGCTGTGAATTAATATGAATGTGAATGAGACGTACAGCAGGAGGAGGATTTACAGCGAGCAACAATTTCACTTTCCATCTGTTCTTCATGCAACACTTTTAAAGGCCTCTGCACACTTGGAAGATACAGTAGCATGATTGCAAAAAGAAACATCTGGAATAAATATTTGCTTTTGTCTGACACACAAAAATGTCATGTGAGGGTCATTTTTTTCAGATAAGAGAAAAGCAAGACGATATTGGTCCCTCTTCAAAAGTAAAGGGAAGCCCACGCCAATCTTTTTTATTGTCTGATATTATATCTTGAGCTATATCAAATAGATTTATATACAGTTGAAGTCAGAATTATTAGTCGCCTTTGATTTTTATTTATTTTTTAATATTTCTCAAATGATGTTGAACAGATTCAGGAAATTTTCACAGTATTTCTTATAATATTTTTTCTTCTGGAGAAAGTCTTATTTGCTTTATTTCGGCTAGAATAAAAGCAGTTTCTAATATTTAAAAAAATCATTTTAAGGTCAAAATTATTAGCCCCCTTAAGTTGTATATTAGTTCGATAGTCTAAACACTGAAAACCCTAATAAGTTGACTGAACTAAATTAATTGAGTAAACTTGTTGCCTCAAATTAATGGAGTAATGGAGTCTCACAAAACTTGCATATTTAAGTTTATTTAACTTGCTGGTTTTGTAGGCTATACTTAAAATGTTCAGTTCACCAACTTAGTACTTAAGTAGATTATACTTACATTGTTCAGTTCAGAAAACTTAGTACTGTTTGGTGAACTGAGCAATTTAAGTATAGTCTACAAAACCAGCAAGTTAAATAAACTTAAATATGCAAGACGATATTGGTCCCTCTACAAAAGTAAAGGGAAGCCCC
Source organism: Danio aesculapii (assembly GCF_903798145.1). Taxonomy (NCBI): domain Eukaryota; kingdom Metazoa; phylum Chordata; class Actinopteri; order Cypriniformes; family Danionidae; genus Danio; species Danio aesculapii. The sequence goes on from NC_079439.1 coordinate 72,870,764, forward strand.
ACGCCAATCTTTTTTATTGTCTGATATTATATTTTGAGCTAAATCAAATAGATTTATATACAGTTGAAGTCAGAATTATTAGTCGCCTTTGATTTATTTATTTTTTTTAATATTTCTCAAATGATGTTGAACAGATTCAGGAAATTTTCACAGTATTTCCTATAATATTTTTTCTTCTGGAGAAAGTCTTATTTGCTTTATTTCGGCTAGAATAAGCGCAGTTTTTAATATTTTAGAAAAATAATTTTAAGGTCAAAATTATTAGCCCCCTTAAGTTGTATATTTTTTTCGATAGTCTTAAACACTGAAACCCTTAATAAGTTGACTGAACTAAATTAATTGAGTAAACTCGTTGCCTCAAATTAATTGAGTAATGGAGTCTCCTAAAACTTGCATATTTAAGTTTATTTAACTTGCTGGTTTTGTAGACTGTACTTAAAATGTTCAGTTCACCAAACTTAGTACTTAAGTAGATTATACTTACATTGTTCAGTTCAGAAAACTTAGTACTGTTTGGTGAACTGAACAATTTAAGTATAGTCTACAAAACTGGCAAGTTAACTGAACTAAATAAATTAAATAAATAAATAAAAGTAAATAAAAGTAAATAAATTGAGGCAAACTCGTTGTCTCAATTTTATTGAGACAACGAGTTTTGCCTCAATTTATTTACTTAAAATTTATTTACTCAATGAATTTAGTTCAGTCAACTTATTAGGGTTTTCAGTGTATATATATACTGTATATATACTGTATATGCATGTGTGTGTGTGTGGGTAATAATATACTATGAAAAAATGTTTCAATAAATTTTAAACAAAATAAGTTACCATTATTCACATTATGATGAATAATTATACCTGAAGCCATTTATTTTCTGATTTAAAAAAAAGACCTTGCACTTAAAAGGTTGTACAGTCAAGACTACATTTGTGAAAATTACCCTATTTTTTTCAAGGATTGTCCCCCAAATGTTTAAATAAGCATCACGGTGGTGCAGTGGGTAGCACAATCGCCTCACAGCAAGAAGGTCACTGGTTCGAGCCCCAGCTGGGTCAGTTGGCATTTCTGTGTGGAGTTTGTATGTTCTCACCGTGTTGGCATGGGTTTCCCCCACAGCCCAAACACATGCGCTATAGTAAATAAGCTAAATTGGCCATAGTGTATGAGTGTGTTGCGTGTGTATGGGTGTTTCCCAGTAGTGGGAAACACCTGTAGTGGGTTGTGGCTGGAAGGGAATCCACTGCGTAAAACATGCTGGATAAGTTGGCGGTTTCATTCCGCTGTGGCGACCCCCTGATTAATAAAGGGACTAAGCCGAAAAGAAAATGAATCAATTAATGAATGTTTAAATAGATCAGTAGATGTGATGTTTGAACACATTAAACCTGCATATACAGAGTTCAGTATTATTAAAGACACCCCATTTTGAAAATGAATATTTTCTCCATTTCTCAGTGAGTATAGGCAAAGTATTTTGATGCAAAAACAGATTTATTAAACTGATATAATTATTACAATAATACTTTAGTCACCAAACATATTTAGAAATTGAAAGATAACACAAATAAATTCAAGCAAAATATTGCAAAAACATTACAACCTGCAAGATTTCAGCTTATTTTTCCAGTGTTTTGCTTCTCTTGATTTTTCCTATTTTTTAAATTTTGTATTTAATATTCTTCTATATGATATATATTTGCCTGCACTAGTTTTTGGACCGTTATCTTAAGTTATTTTGTTAGATGTGCTCCAATTTTGGCTTCATCACTGACTAATCTACACTCTCAGAAATAAAGGTACGGAGGTGTCACTGCGGTGGCTACAAAATTGTAGCTAAAAGGTCCATATAAATACCTCAAGTGTACATATTAGTACCTAAAAAGTGTAGAAGTGTTCCTCTTAAAAGTTGAAGGTATTAATATATACTTTTGAGGTACCAATATGTTTGGAAATGTACCACCCCAGTGACAACTCGCGTACCTTTATCTCTAAGAGTGTAATGTATATGCGCAAATATAATAGTGTAGAGCTTCCTATTAAAAATATTAATTTAAAATATAGATTTGTGAGGGGTGGCAACGCAGTGGCGCAGTAGGTAGTGTTGTCGTCTCACAGCAAGAAGGTCACTTCGATCCTCGGCTGGGTCAGTTGGTATTTCTGTGTGGAGTTTGCATGTTCTCCCTGCGTTCGCGAGGGTTTCCCCCAGGTGCTCCAAACACATGTGGTATAGAGCAATTGGGAAGGCTAAATTGTCCGTAGTGTATGAGTGTGACTGAGTGTTGATGGATGTTTCCCAGATATGGGTTGCAGCTGGAAGGAAGTCCGCTGTGTAAAATATATGCTGGATAAGTTGGCGGTTCATTCCACTGTGGTGACCCCAGATTAATAAAGGCACTAAGCTGAAAAGAAAATGAATGAATGAATAATTATTTGTTTGCAATTACCAGTTGATAGATCTCACTCAAAACATTAATATTTAGCCAATGCAAATGCTTGTAAACTAGAAATATTTATTATCTAATAATAATTGATTTACTGAAAATCTTTCACTAAAAATAAATTTTTTTCTTTTCTTTTGTCAGTTGCAGTTTTTTAAACTTTTCAAGTGTTTAGACGTGATTCTGTAAAGCATAAATAAATAAATTAATAAATAAATAAATATAAATGCAATAAATAATAAATAAATAAATAAATAAAAATGCAATAAATAATAAATAAATAAATAATAAATAAA
>NC_079439.1:72878700-72901200 GCF_903798145.1 Danio aesculapii
AGTCATTATTTGGTAAAAAAAATTAAAAAAATAATTAAAATAAGAAATGTTCTTAGAAGGTAATTTACTAAAAAACAACAACAAAAGTATATTATTATTATTATTATTATTATTATTATTATTATTATTATTATTATTATTTGATTATTTTAATAATAATAATAATAATAATAATAATAATAATAATAATAATAATAATAATAATATTAATAATAATAATAATAATAATAATAATTATTATTATTATTATTATTATTATTATTATTATTATTATTATTATTATTATTGCTATTATTATTGTTATTATTATTGCTATTATTATTATTGTTATTATTATTATTATTATTATTATTATTATTGTTGTTGTTATTGTTTTTATTATTATTTTAATTATTATTATTATTATTATTATTATTATTATTATTATTGCTATTATTATTATTATTATTATTGCTATTATTATTATTATTATTATTATTATTATTATTATTATTATTATTATTATTGCTATTATTATTATTATTATTATTATTATTGCTATTATTATTATTATTATTATTATTATTATTATTATTATTATTATTATTATTATTGTTTTTATTATTATTTTAATTATTATTATTATTATTATTATTGTTTTTATTATTATTTTAATTATTATTATTATTATTATTATTTTTTTTTTTTAATTATTATTATTATTATTATTGTTATTATTATTGTTATATAAATGTTTGTTTTTACTAAAAAAAACACTTCTTGAATGCAGGATTATGAGCTGCAACTGAAGCTCAGCAGCCATGAAAGTAAGACACAAACAAACAAATAAATATATAACTCAATGTACATCCTAAGACATTATTATTTGGTTTAAAAAAGTAAGGAATGTTCTGGGAAGGTTGCCTTGGGTTGTTAAAACACAACCTGGAAAAATTAATTAATTAACAAAATCCGAATAAATTAACAAAAATAAAATAATGAAATAATAAAAATAAAATATTTTTTATTCTGAGATATTAGTATTTGATTCAATTATTTACAAACAGATAGATAGATAGATAGATAGATAGATAGATAGATAGATAGATAGATAGATAGATAGATAGATAGATAGATAGATAGATAGATAGATAGATAGATAGATAGATAGATAGATTGCTTTAATGAACAAACAAGCAAACAGGAATGTATAAGTTTATAACACAATCAGAGAAAAGAAAAACATGACGATATGTGATAATAAATCTGCATCCATTATAAAACAAATATCAATAAAAGAGTTTATGAATGGCCTTCTTTCATTAAAACAGCCATCTTTAGTGTAAAACTGCAGATCTTGAGCGCAGGACTGTGATCTGTAACTGGAGCGCAGCAGTGGTGAAAGTAGGAAACTTCTCTGTGAGGTCAATAGCTTTGAGCTCTGCTAAAAGTTCCCTCTCTGAGAGCTAACAAGCCTTTTGTGTTCAGTTCTCCGGGGAGTGAATTATTCTCTACACACACACACACACACACACACACATGCACATATATATATATATATACTCCCCTTCAGAAAAATGACACGATGCCGACTCGGCCCTTCACACACACTGCGGCTCATTTAAAGAGCTGTAATCTGAGGAGGCCTAGTTTTGATGAATATACCCTGTTACAATCTCTGCAGAGCCAAAACACTCTTCATCAACCCTGCACTGTTCAAAAAGATCTGTTAATGAACAGTTTGCGTATTTTATTTGTGTTTTGGGTTTATTTACTGTTGTGAATTGCATTATGGGATGTTGATCTGTCCACTGGCCACTTTAGATGTTGAAAATGCTCAACTCTACAGCTAAACAAAGTGACTTTATTGACATTTTAGCAGTTTAAAATAATAATATAATGTTTGAGAAATAATATCTAGAGAAATACGTTTGTAAAATAACAGAAAATGTTCTACAAGGTCTCTGTAGCGTAATATAAAACACCAACCCAGACTATATAGCACTGTAAACTATTATTCTGTGTTCACACCAGACGCGGAACGTGCAGATAAATTGCGCTATTCACACGTAAATAGACTCTGAGCAAACCACTGAGCAATAGACATGGATTCGCGTGATGGGCAGGGCTTCTGTCTGCTCGGTGACTGTAGCTTCATTCTAAATGGCCAACATGGATTTAATTGAGAGAATAGCTGTGTTTGTGCTTTATGAAGGCTAAAAAAACATGTCTAAGTCCACTAGATCCTTTCAGAGGTGCACCTAGCTCTTATAAAGTCCTCCAGAAACTGTACCTGGATGATGAAAGCTTTCAGCGGTGCTTCTGACTGAGCCAACCCCAGTTTGATGACCTGTTGTGGGTGTCAGCAGGAGGATTTCCTCCTGGGACACCAACAACAGGCGCTACGTCATAAGCACGTCCCTACAAGAGAAAGCTCCTGATTGGGTAACGTGGCGCGAATGTCCGCTGAAGTATCTGGAAGAGCTCACAAGTATGCAGAGTTAACAATTGCTTTTTCAGGAATTGAATTAAATTAAATGATTCATTTTCTTTTCGGCTTAGTCCCTTAATTAATCTGGGGTCGCCACAGCGGAATGAACCACCAACTTATCCAGCATATATTTTACGCAGTGGATGCCCTTCCAGCCGCAACCCATCTCTGGGAAACATCCATACACACCATAATTAAGGGATATGGAAAAAATAAGGGATATGCCCACCATAATAAGGGATTACATCCACCCCCTGGCCCCACAACCCCCCAACCCCACTAAAAAATCCCTAAATTACTAAATATGTTCATTTGGAGCTGTTTCATTGTAAATAAACAGTTAAATGGTCAGTAATATATTTTATTATTATTTACAAATGAAAAATTAAATAGTATACATTAGCAGCAAATACATTAGCAAACAGTTCAGCTTATTAAAATTAATAGCTATTATAATTAAATAGAATCAAGCTATCAAATCATTAGCCCACTGTACAGCTTTACTGTATAACTTACACATTCTGATTGATTAAAGAGCAGTAAATGAAACGCTTATTTATTTAGATTTGTTGTTTGATTACATTAAATAACAGGTGTCACTTTAAACATGCACACATCTAACGTTATAATGAAAGCTTTCGATTGCTTTCCTAACTTTTTTATGCTCATTTAGGACTAAATTAGTTGTGTTTGAAAAAACCCCACCAAGATTGACATCTTTAGATGTTACCATTATTATTATTAATTATGTGAATATGTCTGTTCAAACACGCAGCCAAAACCCAGTCTTTTGCTCTGATTCAAATCATGTGTAACGTTACAGAATCCGTTTGGGAAACAGCATCTATTTATCACAATGGAGCACATCAGCTGACAGTCACGCACCACTATATGACTAACAAAGCAGTAACAAAGCAGAACAATAAAAACAGTAAAAAAAAAGACCACAATAAAACAAAATATGAATGATTTAATACAATTGCATGATTAAATTACCAAAAATAATCAATCTCAGTTGAAAGCAATTGTAAAAAGGTCAGTCTTCAGAAGTCCAGGGAACCGGCATTCCTGATGCTGATGGGTAGGCCATTCCATAGCTTAGGAGCACTGTACAATAACAGCACGCCCACCCATAGTCTTTAGTTTACAGCGTGGCTGATACAGCAAAACTCCAGATGACGAACAAAGACTGTGGGTGGGAGTGGCGAGAGTTACCAGGTCACAGATGTAGTCAGCTGCTAGCCCCTGCACTGCTTTATATGTTAAAACCAGCAATATAATTATAATTCAGAAAATAAAAGCCTTCGCGTCCGGCAGATTTTGACCACGTTTTCAAATTTTACCACACTCTCACCCTGTTATTTACTTGTTTTATTTATTTTTAGGCTGTTGTTTTTGTTTTACTTTCTGGAACCATTCATCGCCAGACTCGAACCCCATGGTCACAGTGAACTCCTCTCATACCATCACACCGCCCCATAGCGTTCATTTTAAAGATAAAATGCAGCCATACGAAGCTCTGGCTACATAATTTGCGCTCTCCAGAAATGTATTCGGGGGTACGTTTTCACAATGAGCCTTCTTACTTGAACCAGACAGTGCTAAAAAGTATAGCTCATTTCTCTGTGAGCCATTAATGACTGATTATTATGAAGGATACTCCACTCACTTTTTTCCACACAAAGGGCTGTCATTACTCTCAGAAGAACTTATTATAGACACTTAAAGTTGTAGCAGCCGTGTTTTGATGTGCAGAACTTCCATGAAATGATCCTCACGTGTATATCTATTAACCCCCGTGGGTGAATACAGGAATGAAACTACTAATTACCATCTATTTTTGAGAGTTCGTCTGCAAGAATGTGGATTTTGTAAAAGAGAAAGCAGTAATGTATTAAAGTTCGACTTCAGTATGACCACAGCCTGTTACCATGGTTACAAAAGGGAATTTAAATACTGAGCTTGTTCTTTATTATTGCATATGTTTGCATTTGAGTGTGTTATCAAATCCATTTTACTTTTCGAAGAATTAAAAAGTTTCCATCTGAACAAGTTGGTGCGTGTTTAGTATAAATAAATCTCTACTTTAAGTGCTTGTTATTCACATAAAAACGCATGAGACTGCTAAAGCATAAGCAGCTTTAATTACATTTTACATCTATCTTTTCACTTCAAAACCAAGTTGTCTTATTTCTTTAAGAATAGTCTACGAATTAAACATGATTTTACAACATGGAGGATCATTTAAATACACTGAGCTTATTCTTTTCTTAGTATGTGTCGTTGCTGTTGTTGATCAGTTTGGATTTCGAGGCTTGGTTTTAGTGTTGTAACAAGGTTCTTTTTATGGTGTGCGGTTGTTAACCCCATCCCCAACCCTCCTCCTTTCTCATCCAGGCTTGGGACCGGCGTGCAGAAGTGGCAGACATGTATGCGAAGCCAAGCCTAGTCACGGAAATAGAGGAACCGTATGAGATGCCCCTCTCTGGGAAACACATACACACTCATTCACACACATACACTATGGACAATTTAGCCCACCCAATTCACCTGTACCGCATGTCTTTGGACTGTGGGGGAAACACGAATGCAGGGAGAACATGCAAACTCCACACAGAAACGCCAACTGACCCAGCCGAGGCTCGAACCAGCAACCTTCTTGCTGTGAGGCACTGATGGCTGGGCCACTTCCCAGCTCAAAGAGGCTGTTAAAAGAGCACACAAGCTAAAACTAGAAGGAGGGAGACGTCCTGGTAGGCCACGGAAGAGGTGGTTAGATGATGAAGAAGATGATCTACGTTCCATAAGAGTGCATGCTTGGAGATTCAGGCTTTGGATTGGGAAGGCTGGAGAGGAGTGGTGGAAGAGGCCAGGGCTCTACACGGGCTGTAGCGCCGCCGGAAGAAGAGCTTATTCTTTATTGATGCTCTTATTAAAACACTTTAATTTACAGTAGAACGAAAAAAGGAATCCAGTTAGTACATGTTTAGTACAAAAATACCTACGATCGTAAGTGCAATCATGTAATAAAAAACACATGAAAAATGCTAATGCAAATTCATTACATATCATATTCATTTACCGCCTACATTATTAGCATTATGGATGATACTGCTCTTTTCTCTGTTATTATGTATTGTCATATCCCAGATTACAGTATGTGATAATAGATAAAGCTTTTTATGACTTTATTTAAAGAAACCTGTATATATCTGAAGATAAATGCATCAAATAAGCCTCTGCTTCTGTATATGTATGTAACAAAGTAAACAGTGATCTTAGTCTTTCTGAACTTAAGTTTGCGTAAGTAGCAGGTCCATTCATCTTATTATTGTTCACATTTGACTTCTACCTTTTTGAGTAAACTGCTTGTAACTTGTAAAAGATAAATTGACTAACTTTTTTCATAGGTCAATAAATTGCTTCAAAAGCAATGAGTTTATGCACTTTATAGTAAAATCAACCAATCACTTTAAGTGAGACAACAAATCGCTTCAGAAACAACAAGTCTAACAACTTTTTATGAACTAATGGCTTCAAGTGAAGTCAACTAATCACTTCCAAAACAATGAGTTATCCAACTTTAAAGTCAACCAATCGCTTTAAGTAAAGTCAACTAATCACTTTAAACAAAGTCAACCAATCGTTTTAAGTCAATTAATCATGTTGAGTCAACTAATTGTTTAAAAAACAACGCATTTACCAACTTTAAAGTCAACTAATCGCTTTAAGTAATGACAAGTAATCAATTCAAAAACAATGAGTTTGCTTCACTTTAATGTAGTCAACTAATCACTTAGTCAACTAATCGCTCCAAAAACATTGAGTTACCAACTTTAAAGTGAACCAATTGCTTTAAGTGAAGTCAACTAATCACTTCAGAATGAGTTTACAACTTTAAATTCAACTAATCAATGTAAGTAGTCAACTAAGTGCTTCAAAACAATGAGTTCACAGTTTCAAGGTAGTCAACTAATCGATTTAAAGTCAAGTAATTGCTTCAAAACAAGTCCAAAACTCAAAAGTAGTCAATTAATCGCTCAAAAGTCAACTAATCGCTTCAAAAACAATGAGTATGCCAACTTTAAAGTCAACCAATAGCTTTGTCAACTAATCACTTTAAGTTAGGTCAAATAATCACTTTAAGTAAAGTCAACTAATTGATTGAGGTAGTCAACTAATTGCTTCAAAAACAAAGCATTTACCAACTTTAAAGTCAACTAATTACTTTAAGTAACAAGTAATCACTTCGAAAACAATGAGTTTACAACTTTAGTCAACTAATCGCTTTAGTTAAAGACAAGTAATCACTTAAACAATGAGTTTGATTACATTTTAAAGTAATCAACTAATCACTATGTCAGTTAATCGCATCAAAACAACGAGTTTACAACTTAAAAGTAAAGTCAACCATCGCTTCAAAAACAATGAGTTTACCAACTTTAGTTAACTAATCGCTTTAGTTAAAGACAAGTAATCACTTAAACAATGAGTTTGATTACATTTTAAAGTAATCAACTAATCACTATGTCAGTTAATCGCATCAAAACAACGAGTTTACAACTTAAAAGTAAAGTCAACCATCGCTTCAAAAACAATGAGTTTACCAACTTTAGTTAACTAATCGCTTTAGTTAAAGACAAGTAATCACTTAAACAATGAGTTTGATTACATTTTAAAGTAGTCAACTATTCACTTTAAGCAAAGTCAACTAATTGCTTCAAAACATTGAGTTACCAACTTTAAAGTAGTTAACCAATCGCTTTAAGTCAATTAATTGGTTTAAGTAAACTAATCGCTTCAAAACAACGAGTTTACAACTTAAAAGTAAAGTCAACCAATCGCTTTAAGTAACAAGTAATCACTTCAAAAACAATGAGTTATCCAACTTTAAAGTCAACCAATCGCTTTAAGTTGTCTACTAATCGCTTCAAAAACAATGAGTATACCAACTTTAGTCAACTAATCGCTTTAGGTAAAGACAAGAAATCATTTAAACAATGAGTTTGATTACGTTTTAAAGTAGTCAACTATTCACTTTAAGCAAAGTCAACTAATCACTTCAAAACATTGAGTTACCAACTTTAAAGTAGTTAACCAATCACTTTAAGGAAAATCAATTAATTGCTGAAAGTAGTCAAATAATGCCTTAAAAAACTGCAGGTTTACACATTTTAAAGTCAACCAAATGCTTTTAAGTCAACTAATCACTTCAAAAACAATGAGTTTACGCAAGTAAAGTCAAAGTAAAATCAACTTTTTCAATTTAAATAAAAAGAACAAAGAACGGGTTTGCTAACTTGAAGTATAGTCAACTAATCTTTTTTTTTTTTTACAGTGTACATGCCAATATGAAATCAACTAACTGCTTCCAAACAACCTGTTTATTCATTTTAAAGTACATTTATTTAATCGCTTTAAATAAAGTCAACAAATTGCTTCAAAAGCAATGAGTTTACTCAGTGTTTTAAAAGTCCAGTAATAACTTTATACAGTTTACATGCCAGCTTCCAGATTAACTTCAGCTTCGACACAACATCCAAATATATAAATTAATCTATCTTTAACAAATCAATCAGTCAAACAGTGGGTTAAAATAGTGTTTTAAGAACTCAACATCCACAAAACAAACCAACCTAAAATGAAAATTGTGTTGATAAACTTACATATGTCTAGTACTAAACAGATAATGTATGTTCTTGGTAAGGTTTGGTTGGACAATTATGATGATGGAAAAGAGCAGCTTTGCTAATATGGCGGAAAGCATTTAATAACACTTCAACAAACATCCAGCCATGCCTTCTCTTCAAGTGTGAATAATCCTCCACAAAACTCGAGGTGCAACAGGCCGACAGAAAGATTCAACAAACCTTGAGGAATCATGTTTAAGTTGTAATTCCCTTTGCAATGAAAATAAAATACAGACTGTGTTTGGCAATCACCAGCGAAGACGCTCCTTCATCCCTTAAACCTTTGCGAATCAGTTGTTTTATCCAGTGATTTGGAGTGCTTCAATAAATTAGGCTTTGTTCCGCTATAACTGTTTCAAAGACATAAAAAAACGATGATTTATATTTAATATTATTAGATGATTTGTTAATTGCATTTGCATTCATTCATTTATGCATTTGGCAGACTCTTTTACCCAAAGAGAGAAACCAAAAAGCAGTTTGTCAAGAGTCCAACAATATTGTTAATATACTGCAGAATGCCAGATTTAGCACTTAAGAGATTATGCTTTCAATAAAACATCGCAGTTGGTTTGTGAAATATGTTTTAATGCGTGTTTGAGAGGTGCTTTAAAACTGAATCATTTCAGCAATTGGCTCAGTTGATTCAAAGTGTCGAGAAACGTAATTTCTCCCATCACTAGAGAGATTAGGGCTTAAAAAATAAATAAACAGTGCAGCCTTTTGCCAATATGAAGGAAAACATTTAATAACATTTACAACACACATCCAGCCACGCTCGCCTTGTCAAGAGAGAATAATCCTCCACAAAACTCAACAAGCAGTGAGGAAGACATGAAAAATAAACAATACTGCAGCTCAAATGCTTATTTGTTTGCTTGCTTGCTTTTTTGTTAGTTTGTTAGTTAGTTAGTTAGTTAGTTAGTTAGTTAGTTAGTTAGTTAGTTAGTTACTAGGTGCGTTTGACTTCATGCAGCGCTGCGCACACTGATCGAAATCTGTCTTAAAACGATGCATGCCGGCCAAATTTTGTACAGATTGATGCTGCGCCGATGCCACGTGACTGTCACATGTGGCATAAGAGTACCGCAACAGCGCTCCAAGATCAGACGACAGCGATGACACCGATATTACAGTTCACCGCATGGCAATTTGCCAATGTTTTGCACCATGCTGCAGCCGTGCTTCATGCCGAACACACCTAGTTAGTTACTTAGTTAGTTAGTTAATTAATTAGTTAGTTTGGTCATTCGTTCATATTAGTCAACCACGAATTTGCCAATGTTTTGCACCATGCTGCAGCCATGCTTCATGCCGAACGCACATAGTTAGTTAGTTAGTTAATTAGTTAGTTTGGTCATTCATTCATATTAGTCAACCACGCATTTGCCATTGTTTAGCACCGTGCTGCAGCCGTGCTTCATGCCGAACGCACATAGTTAGTTAGTTAGTTAATTAGTTAGTTTGGTCATTCATTCATATTAGTCAACCACGCATTTGCCATTGTTTAGCACCGTGCTGCAGCCGTGCTTCATGTCGAACGCACCTAGTTAGTTAGTCAGTTAGTAAGTTACTTCGCTAGCTCGCTCGTTTGTTCATTAGTTCAGTCGGTCGGTTGGTCATTCGTTTGGTTGGTCGTTCGTTCATTCGTTCATTCATATTAGTCAACCACAAATTTGCCAATGTTTTGCACCGTGCTGCAGCCGTGCTTCATGCCGAACGCACCTAGTTAGTTACTTAGTTAGTTAGTTGGTTAGTTAGTTAGTTTGGTCATTCGTTCATATTAGTCAACCACAAATTGGCCATTTTTTTGGACCGTGCTGCAGCCGTGCTCCATGTTGAATGCAGTTAGTTAGTTAGTTAGTTAGTTAGTTAGTTAGTTAGTTAGTTAGTTAGTTATGTCATTTGTGTGTGGTTTATATTAGTCAACCACAAATTTGCCATAGTTTTGCAACACTAGACACAGTTTTACCATAATATTAATAATAAAATGACGAATGAAAGTCCATGCACCAAAAAACTCATTTACTAGAATAATAATAATAATAATGTGTGTGTATATATATATATATATATATATATATATATATATATATATATATATATATATATATATATATATATATATATATATATATATATGACTGTGTTAAATGAGAGAAGTGTATGCTGTAAATTTATTTACTCCTTCATTAATTTTACTTCAGCTTAGTTTATCACGGGTCGCTATCTATCTATCTCTCTCAAATCCAGATCATTGCAAACTCTTTCCAGACCCATCCACACATCTTGTTTTGAAATCCTTCAAGGTAAACCGAGCATTACAGCACCCTGATTTTTCCAATAGTGAGTTTTGCTCCAACTCGAGTGTCATGATCACCAGCCGTCCACTCCTGGCAGATTTCTAGTGAACTACACATCACATTAACACACTACAATTCCCATCATGCTGTTTCACACACACCAGTTGCTGTTCACCCGTGATGACTCACACAAATCTGAATCCCGTCATCACTGACTATCTGGACTACTTATACACACACCACACATACTCCAGTTCAGGACTGAGGCTTTGTTTGCAGTCATCATGTGTTAGTTTTGCCTGCTGTTTGTTTTTGCCTGCCGTGTTCGTGATTATAGTTTTGTTTTTTGTTGACCACTGCCTTGTTTTTGACCTTATGCCTGTTTTGGATGCCCTGCTTTGCACCTGTTTTGACCATTGCCTGCTTACACAAATACTCTTGCAGTATTAAATTGCACTTGGATCCTTCCTTTTGTTGTCCGAGATTCGTTTCCGCATGTGACATAAACCCATTCTTCAAATTATTTTTTTTGTGTTATTGCATTACTTTGGACCGCAAAAAAAACAAACAAAACATATGCATCTGTGCTCTTTAAATAACCCAGCTGCCTCTATTCCTCCTCTGCATGTTTAACATGAATCATCTGGGCTGATTTTTCATATGCAGCATGAATGCCCATCAAGCTGTTGTGAGTAATGGATTTGTCATAACGCAGCACGCCGCGTGTGGGAGTGAAACGGTGCATTGTGGCCGTCTGGCAGCATGTTTGTCAGCGTGTGGACGTGCAGAAGCGAGACACAGGTCAGGGAAGGTCACTGTACACCTGGCTGTACCTGTGAGTGACATCTCAGGTGCCAAAACACAGCAGTCCCATCCAGTCCAGAGAAAACACTTGACCTAATTAGAGCCTCACACACAACTGGATGTGGACAGCAAACACTGAGAAACATCGGAGAGCTTCATCATTTATTGGAGTATGTGCTTCATAATGCAACTCATAACTGTAAACAAACAGAAAACTTAATCATTAATTAATAAGGGTTTTGATTAAATTATAATAAAAGCTAAAACATTTGATTTTATTATTTTTTTTTAATTATTATAGAAGCTTTTACATTTATTTATATATATATATATATATATATATATATATATATATATATATATATATATATATATATATATACATATGTTATATTATATGTATGTTATATTATATATTTTGCAAATATATACTCTGTTTAAATAGTTGGGTTAAAAATACCCCAACATATAACCCAACTGTAGGTTATTATAGCACCTTTCCAATAATGGGATGCATTGGGTTATATAATTTAATCCAATGCATTGGGTTATTTTGATTAAATGTTATTTTTTCCATTCTGGTATTACTATTACTACTATTACTAGTACTACTATTAGTTTTATAATTGTGACTGTAAATAATTAACAAAGTATTCAAAAATATTGAAAATACTTAATTTCCCTTACATTTTAGTTGCAGACACTTTTGTTAAAATAAATTAAGAATCACGAACAATGAAGAAACACAACGAAGTACAGACAGTTATAAACTGTGCAGGCAGAAAATCCTGTGTTGACTGAGCAGAGTATGGGGCTCTGTGTGCTGTAGGCTTCCACAATGTACAATACATTTTAACCACATCCACACTTCTAAAAGATGGTCCTAGATGGTGAAACGAATAAAAAAAAAGACACGGAGAGGTAATTTGTTGAGAAAAAAAAAAACAACAATATTATTGCGTTATAACAATACAGCTGTTTTGTGTCATTTAAATCAGGTGACATTCAAATTTTTAACCCAACTGGGATATATACACACCGGCCACTTTATTAGGTACACCTTTCCAACTCAGTGCATTTAGGTATGTAGACATGGTCAAGATGATCTGCTGTAGTTCAAAGCGAGCATCAGAATGGGGATTTAAGTGACTTTGAACGTGGCATGGCTGTTGGTGCCAGATGGTCTGAGTATTTCAGAAACTACTGATCTACTAACAACCATCTCTAGGGTTTACAGAGAATGGTCTGACAAAGAGGAAATATCCAGTGAGCGGCAGTTCTGTGGGCGCAAATGCCTTGTTGATGCCAGAGGAGAATGGCCTGACTGGTTCCAGCTGATAGAAAGGCAACAGTAACTCAAATAAGCACTCGTTACAACCGAGGTCTGCAGAAGAGCATCTCTGAACACACAACACGTCCAACCTTGAGGCGGATGGGCTACAGCAGCAGAAGACCACACCGGGTGCCGCTCCTGTCAGCTAAGAACAGGAAACTGAGGCTACAATTCACTGACCAAAACTGGACAACAGAGGATTCATTGGTGTCATCATGTCAAAGACCTAAAATTCTGAAAAAATACATAAATTGCAAGACAGTGATATGAGGTATATTATTTAAACAAATGAATAAATAAATAAAACTATGCTTCAGGGTGAATATGGAGAAATAAAGTGTGACCGACCAAAGAGACAGACTAAAACCAATGAAAAAGTTCTTGTAATTGCATGCAGTCATTAAGGTGAAACTAGACATTAGTAAAGCTGATTTCAATAACACTTACACAGTTTGAGCCTCTCAGTCGTGGCCTTTTAAACTAGTTTCCTCCCACACTGTCTGACCCAGTAAATATGAATATGCTTGTCCTTCTCTTGATATCATCTTTTTTTCTTGGATAATTAGACATCAGATCCTCTGCTGCGGGTGTCGTGACCGTCACATGCATTTTAACTTAAGCAGAGCGACGTGCTGCTAAATACAAACTCAATCACAGATCATTTGACATGAGGGTTGATTTCAGAAGTGAGTGGGTGACGTATTTACTCTGTAATTAGTCTATTGGTTTCATGCTGATTTATGGAGAGATGGCGAGCATGAGAGATGGAGATTAAAATGGAGCACAATGGGTTGCACAATAATCTAATAATAATATGTGGACTGTATCAGAACATTTCCACCCACACTTATGCCACACTTGAAGCTCAAGGCTTACAGAAAGCACTGTCTGCATGCAAATAAATTAAAGCAATAGAATCAAATTAAAATATCTGATTACTCTCGATTTGATCAAATCTGTAAAAAAACATAACATAAATTGGCCAGAAATCACATTTTTAGTCAGATGCACTCATTTTTATGAGTAATATCACTCGAATAGCAATACAAAATGGCTGTATATCGGCGCTAGTGGGAGGCGTGTGTTGACTCAAGTGCCTTGGTGTCCCACCAGTGACAATATTTAGCCATACCGTACTGCTATGAGTGTAATAGTGCATTTATACAACAGTTCAATGACATAATTGTGTGTATAAAAAAGAAAATCAAACATGGAGAGTCTCAAAACCCTTTTGTATGAGGAACTACTTTCTTCCGCCATTCATTCACATCTGCAGCTGACATCAGAACAGCAGAAACCATTACTACTCTACCAACCTTCCTTTAGAGCTAGTGTTTGAGTGATTCTCTAGCGTAATGTCTAAAGTGAAAACAAAAACAGCTCATTTTGCTCACATTTTAAGATTATAAGGCTGAACAGCATGACATGTCATCAGTCTACAGAGATTTCCCAGTATTTCTCTGTTGCAATTGGGGAGATTACAATAATTGACCCTGAAAAAGCCAAATCAAAGCAAACACTAGCAGATTACTGTGGTATAAAAACAGCACTACAATATACAATAGAGAGAGAGACTGACTTAGTGTCGCTTACCTGTTTTATAATGATTTGATCAGCTGTAGTTTAAAATGTATACTGTTTTTCTCCCCTAAGGGCTTATTATACGGTCTCTGTCGTCATCTTGTGGTCGAACAGCAACTGTCTATGCTCTGCACTGAATCTCTGATATTATAAATATTTAAAATAGGCACTATCCTTATAAATAAACAGCACGGTTGCAATCTAAACAACTACATTCTCTACAAAAAACAAAGCCTCAAAAGTACATTATGTTGTCCAACAGCTGCAATATTTGTCAAATATATTGATCTGCTGTCTCTTTATATGGGTGGAGTAATACACAAGGGTGAAGAGGCTGTATGAGTGCTGTTATTGCAGAATATCGCACGGCTATTAGCCAATCAGATTAGAGAACCAGACGAAAGAACTGTTGTGTATATGTACTGTATATCTGCAATAAACATAAATATTTGACTGAAATTGCGTGATGTTCTCAAAATAATTTAATAATCCCATAGAAAGTCTTATAGGAGCTTTCTGATCTATAAACAACACCGCTATAAGTTATGCATTCTACATTTGTTTAACTGCTCCACAGTTTGTCTTGGTTTTCATTTTAATCTGTGACTATTTGGCGTGAAATTGTTTCGGCGCAGCGCTGAATTCATTTTTACCCCGACCTGACAGTAGAACCACAGTATGTGTCCTGTCGCAGCTTTGCTAGGAGTATTTTTAGGCGTGTTGTACTATGTGGGATACCGGTGTAATTGGTGGACTGGAATAATGTTATTTGGAGAGCTGTCACACTTCTCCAACTCTGTGTCTTAATCATTTCTTCATCTGTCCGTCTTTCTTTGCCATTTCCCCCTCCTTTCTCTCATTACGACCCATCAGATCATCAGAAACAAGGCAGAAGTTCACTTTCCTCCACACCTTGCACAGCCACAGCATTTAATAGCTAGAGTTTCCGCTGGGAATGGTGCTTGTTTGTGCAAAAAAATAAATATAAAATAAAAAAGTGCATGCATTCTGCCATTCAAATCTGATGTATTTGTGTCTGTAAATACGCCCCAGGTCCCTCTTTAAATTGAAGTCCACACTTCCGTACGCCACGTTATTATACTGTAGCTTAACTCATGCTATAAACCCAGTTCGACTGCATCAGGAATAATACTTAGCTTTAACAAATATGCCATAATGGTTTCATAACTTCATGGTTTCTGGCGTAAATAAATCACAAGCATAATTGATAATATGTCTAATGTTAGATTTAAGATCATAAATGATAAATAAAATTAATTAATAATTAATAAATATTTAATAATTAATAAATAAAAAATAAATACATGAATAAATTAATACATAAATAAATATATACATAAATATCTAATTAATTAAATAAATAAATAAATGGTAAATAAATAAATAATAAATACATTAATAAATAATTAAATAAATAAATGAATGAATAAATAAATATATAAATATATAAATAAATAAATAAATAAATATGTAATTATGTAAACAAAATGTATAATATATAAATACATAAACATGTAAATAAATAAATATATAAATACATAAATAAATAAATAAATAAATAAAATTTGTATAAATTAATACATAAAATAAAATGTACATAAATATTTAAACATGTAAATAAATATATACATAAGTATATAAATACATAAAGAGATATATAAATTAACAAATGTATAAATAAATAAAAACATAAATAAATAAATAAATAAATAAAAACATAAATAAATATGTAAATACATAAATTAACAAATAAATAAATAAATAAATAAATATGTAACTATGTAAACACAATTTATAATATATAAATACTTAAATATGTAAATAAATACATAAATAAATAAATAAATAAAAAAATAAAAAAATAAATAAATAAAATTTGTATAATTTAATACATAAAATAAAATGTATATAAATATGTAAACATGTAAATAAATATATACATAAGTATATAAATACATAAAGAGATATATAAATTAACAAATGTATAAATAAATAAATAAATTAATTAATTAATTAACAAATAAATGAATAAATAAATAAATGAATAAATATGTAATTATGTAAACAAAATGTATAATATATAAATACATAAATATGTAAATAAATAAATAAATAAATAAATAAATAAATAAAATTTGTATAAATCAATACATAAAATAAAATGTACATAAATATGTAAACATGTAAATAAATATATACATAAGTATATAAATACATAAATAAATATGTAAATAAACAAATGTATAAATAAAAAAAAACATAAATAAATAAATAAATAAATAAATAAATAAATATGTAAATACATAAATTAACAAATAAATAAATAAGTAAATAAATAAATAAATAAATAAATAAATAAATAAATAAATAAATAAATAAAATTGTGTATAAATTAGTACATAAAATAAAATGTACATACTTATGTAAACATGAAAATAAATATATACATAAGTATATAAATACATAAATAAATATGTAAATAAAAACTAAAATAAATAAATAAATAAATATGTAAATAAATAAATATATAAATTAAATTAAATAAAATGAGTGAAATTAAATTCAATTAAATTAAAGGGGCGACACGGTGGCTCAGAGGTTAGCACTGTTGCTTCACAGCTAGAAGCTTGCTGGGCGTCCCTGTGTGGAGTTCGCAAGTTCTCCCCATGTTAGCATGGGTTTTCTCAGGTGAATGCATATGTGTGATTGCATCCGTCCTTGCGTGCATGTGTAGGTGCGTGCGTGCGTGTGTGTCTGTGTGTGCGTTCGTGCATGCATATATGTGTGGGTCTGTCTGTAGTCCCAGCAGACATTCAGCATCCCCCAGCATGAGTGTGTGTGCGTCCCACTGAGCTCTGGGTTGTTCCTCTGGGTCGTTCCTCTGCTTATGTACTCCCGCTGATTTGAAGGGACGGCCGCTCTGTCTGTTCAGCTTCTCCTTCACTCAGATCTCCACGTGCTCGAGAAGTGGAAGAAATCGCTCGCCTCTAAATTCTCCTGTCAAACTATCAAAGTTCCTTTTCCAGACGTATGGAAATAAATAAATAAAAAGGGAAGGTGCTTGATGTCTCTTTAAATGTCCTGTCTTGTCACCGTTGACAGAATAAACGTTTAAAATTCCAGAAAAACAGGCCAAAAACGTGTCATGACTAGAAATGTTTCTTCACAGCATTGAATGACATATGTGTTCCTGCATATTTAACTAATTAACTACTGATCATCTATTACATGATCATTAAAGAGCCCCTATTATACATTAAATAGGGTCATATTTTGCTTTTGGGGGTCTCCGACAACAGGCTGATCTGCATGCAAGGTCAAAAAACACTTGTCTTATAATATGTATTTATTTTTACCTAATTATCCTAGCGACTCCCATATAATTTGTTCAGCGATTCATTTGTAAGTCGCTTTGGATAAAAGCGTCTGCTAAATGACTAAATGTAAATGTAAATTTTTTCTTATTCATCTCTCCCTCCATCCATCCATCCCTGTCTCCATCTATCCATCCAAAAATAACTCTATTCATCCATCAACCCATTCATCTATCCATCCATCCTCCATTCATTCATTCATTCATCTCTCCCTCCATCCATCCATCCATCCATCCCTGTCTCCATCTACCCATCCATAAATAACTCTATTCATCCATCAACCCATTCATCTATCCATCCATCCATCCATCAATAAATTCATCTCTCCATCAATAAATCTGTTTATCCATACATTAACTCATCCACCTACCCACCTATCCATCCATCCATCCATCCATCCATCAATAAATCTGTCTATCCATCTGTCAACCCATCCATCCATCCATCCATCCGTCCATCAATAAATTCATCTCTTCATCAATAAATCGGTTTATCCGTACATTAACCATCCACCTACCCACCTATCCATCCATCCATCCATCCATCCATCAATAAATCTGTCTATCCATCCGTCAACCCATCCATTCATCCATCAATAAATCTGTCTATCCATCCGTCAACCCATCCATCCATCTATCCATCCATCCATCCATCCATCCATCCATCCATCCATCAATAAATCTATGTACCCATCCACCCATCCATCCATGAATAAATAAATCTGTCTATACGTCAATCAATCCATCCATCCATCCATCCATCCATTGATAAATCTGTCTATCCATCTGTCAACCCATCCATCCATCCATCCATCCATCAATAAATCTGTCTATCCATCTGTCAACCCATCCATCCATCCATCCATCAATAAATCTATCTACCCATCCATCCATGAATAAATCTGTCTATACGTCAATCAATCCATCCATCTATTTGTCCATCCATCCATCCATCCATCCATCCATCAGTAAATCTCTCTATCCATCCGTCCGTCCTTCCATCCATCCGTCCATCCATTTATCATTAAATCTATCCATTCATTCATCCCTCCATCCATCCATGCATCAATAAATCTATATATCCATCCATGCATCCATCTAGAAGGTTGACTTAGCATACAGCCAACCATTTTTGTTTATTTTTTTGCTTTTTTATATGGAATAAATTGGTTCCATATTCATTATTGTAAAACAATATGAGCAAAATTAAATGTATTTCATGTGTCTTCAATTATTGTGTGTGTGTGCTGAATACACACACTGTCACAGAGCAGACAGAAAAGGTTGAAGGGCAGATTAGTAAATACTTAAGGGATGAGTTTTGTTTGCTGTCCCGTCATCCGGATGCTTCTTCATTCTGCCCGGAGTCAGGAAATCACACTGTTGCTCTTTCAAAGTTCAGCTGAAGTTCATCTCTGCTCGCTTTTCTTCAGCTACGAGCTTTGCACTGAAAATCTTCCTCTGTGCGCTTTAACTCTCAGGTACGATGAATAATCATTACACATTCTGTTGCATTCAAAACTACTCATCTTCTTATCTGCATGTTATTGCATCAGTAAACTCTTATAGAAGGTTTATGAATGCACATCTGTGTGATTCTGAGGACACAAAGACCATCACAATGGCTCTAAATATTAACGTGCAAAAGTATTCACCCCCTAAAAACTTCCCAAAAATGTTGCCTCAATGTGATTACAGGCTTCTGTATCTACGCTACTGTAATCTTGACCCATTTATCACTTTAAGAACTTGATAATAGGAGACAGACGAGTCTCGCTGACATACTGTACAGCTTCTCCAGTGCCTAAACTGCAGCTCTGCACAAGACGCTTGGCCAGAGGAGACATGGTCATGCCCAGCTGATCCTGGTTTCTCTCAAGGTTTTTAAATTCTTCACTTTCACCAATTGGTGAAGTTTTTTCCCTCGCCGCTGTCGCCACTGGCTTGCATAGTGTAATGATGCATCGGCAGATTGAGGATCCATTTGCAGCTTTATTAAATCACAATAGGATGATCGTACAGGCAGGGTCAGATAACAACAAACGAGAATGGCGATCAGTCGAGACAGGCGGCATACAACAGAGAGAGTGTTTCATTAAACTGAAGGCAGGCGGCATCAACAATCACAGAAACGGGGAAACAGTCCAGGGTCAAAACACAGAATCAGGTCAGAAATAGAGAAACGCTCGGAATTGTATGCGGGGCAAAACAAGACTTCGCAATGAGTAACGGCGGAGATGGAGTATGAATAGTCATTGGGATAGGTTTCAGGTGCTAGGGTAATCAGACGGGAGGAATGCTGGGATATGTAGTGAAGCTGGATTTAGTAGTCCGGTGACGGTGACCTCTGGTGGCGATCGGGGGGAACCACAGATGTCGGAGATGTTACACATAGTTTGGGATCTGTAGAGCTGCGCATCGATGGATTTGCTCTTCAGTGTTTGGACTCTCAGTAGTGATTATTAAACCACACTGAACTGAGCTCAACTGAACTGAACTTAAACACTACAAACTGAACTGACACTGTTTCAATTTACTATGATCTTCTATGTGAAGCTGCTTTGAAACAGTCTACATTGTAAAAGCGCAATACAAATAAAGGTGAATTGAATTGAATAATATCCACTCTTTTTTTTGTCTTTTTTGAGATTTTGTCCATTTTTTTGTAATGTTTGTGACTTTTTATCTTAAAATAATTCATAAAATGCTGTCATTGTTGCATTTCATACAATAAATAGATAATGTCTGTGCACATTTATGACATTAAAACACAAAGTAACAGCAAATGTGTTCGTTTGTAACACTTGAATGGAAGACAGATTTATACACAGCCCATATTTCAAGCGAACGGGACATTAATCACCATAATGACGACCACAGGCAAAACTATTATTGCCATTAAAAGAGCAGCATTAAATAGAGGCAAACCACCATTAACTTTTATGCATTTGGCAGTTTGTTAGACTCCGTGATACAACATCAGCCCACAAGTCACTTGTTTTACCACGACCTTCCCATAAATTTTGCAATATTTTGTGAGCGCAGTTCCCAGAATCAGAGCTGATCCTCCCTATATACATAGCATGCAAGCCACGTAGTGCCCCAAATCACCAGAGGCCCACTGGATCCTAAAAATAATGTACTCCACCTTATTGTGGTTCTAAACTTTTATGAAAAAAAAAAATAAAATATATATATATATATATATATATATATATATATATATATATATATATATATATATATATATATATATATATATATATATATAATATTAGGGATGCGCGGATGGCGGTTACATCCGCAGCGGTTATATCCGCTGGCGCTGTGGATAATCCAACACAATCTCACGGCAATTCGTAAATTTTTGATTTAGTGGCTAATTCGTATGATCTAATTCGTACAATTTAGTACGATTTGCTCATCTGCCAATGACGGTTGGGTTTAGGAGTGGGGTTAGGTGCCACGCCTCCTTTTTAAAATCGTACAATTTCGTACGACTGAACTCGTACAAATTCGTACGAATTAGCCACTAAGCTGACAAAACGTAAAATACTTATGTTTTCTCATGAGATCAGACTGGATAATCTGCGGGTCGGGCGGGCCGGGTAATAAAAAAATACAATTAATTGATTAATTGCGGGTGGATGTAGCGGGACATGGAAGTGGACCAGTGAAAAAGCAGAGAGTGGGCTTTGCAGAATGGGAAGATGAGACGCCCAAAATAATGGATGAAGTGCCAGAGTAGCCCACTGATCAAAGTTTCAGTTAGAGTAGTCAGAGGAAAATCTGCTATCTTTCTGGGAGAAACAAGATCGCTTATTTACACGACTGCATCGCCTTACGAGGAGAATCTTGTTCATTCCTACAGCACGCGGTGCGAGCGAATGCTTATTCTGGGCAGCTGGCCTCGTTTTGGAGGCGAGGCTGAATCGCCCGAATCCAGGCACAGTAGATGCTGTTCTGTTTTTGCAAAGTGTGAAGAAAAAGGCCAAGTAAACGTAACATAGCTGCCGTTTAGGCTGAAGCGGCACTGTTTTTGTTATCTTGTTCCTGTATCTGTAAAAGCTAAAACGTCTTATTTTTACTTTCTGTATCTATTTAAAAATGAAGAAAATGTTGTCTAAAGACAAACTATTGTTTTTATAAATAAATGTTCATTTAAAAACGTTTAAGATTAACGTATTATTTTACTATCAGAGATGCGCAGATTAAAGCTCACTGAATCTGCTGTTAAATCCACGCTGACCAGAACCGGCGCATCCATAGAGGCGACCCAGGCGGCCGCCTAGGGCAGCAGAATTGAGAGGGCGGCATCCGCGACACATTCCCCTCACCCCCCGGTCCTCTCTTTCCTCCGTGACAATCCTCCACCACCCTGGTCCTCGCTGTCGTACGCACAATCACACCCCGGCTCTCTTTATCGCTTTCGGTATGAGGACAGTATGATCATCTTTTGCCTAGAGCTCCAGTTCAGTTTGCTCCGGCTCTGACAACACAATCTCACGGCAATTCGTAGTGGCAATTTAGTGGCTAATTCGTACGAATTCGTACGATCTAATTAGTACAATTTAGTACGATTTGCTCATCCGCCAGTGACGGTTGGGTTTAGGGGTGGGGTTAGGTGCCACGCCTCCTTTTTAAAATCGTACAATTTCGTACGACTGAACTCGTACGAATTAGCCACTAATCTAACAAAACGTAAAATACTTACGTTTTCTCGTGAGATCAGGCTGGCTCTGATGGTTACCTATCATGCCTAAAACAAAAAATTTCATTATTAAAGTGACGATCGGGTGCGGATACATATATCAGATAAAAAAAATATGTGTGGCGGGTGGATGATTAGTGTGAAGCCGTGGATTCGGGTGTCATTTCAACTGATCCACGCATCTCTAATATATATATATATATATATATATATA
>NC_079439.1:72906200-72936200 GCF_903798145.1 Danio aesculapii
GGAAGACGTCTGTGTAAACTGAGCTCATCTACAGTGCGTATTCCTGGGAAATCAGGCTCAGTGAAGACTTACCGTAAGTGACGGTCAGTGGCAGGATTTGCTCTATGTGTTTAATCCTGGGCATCTGCTCAGGGGTGCATTTCCCAAGCAATGACGTAACTCGCAGCTGAACTATCATGCATCATTTGGGAAAAGAACGATGTAGTGACGAGTGTTTGCCAAAACCTGTAGTTTCTCTGTCGCAGAACTACGTTAGCTATAACGTAAAACGCCCATAATGACGCTCTAAATGGGGTGGGATAACTACTTTAGAGAAGAACCCTATAATTTCTTTGTGCAAATTATATTGTTTACATGCATTTAAAACAAAATCCAATATTAGTTTTGGTATGAACATGCACTCGCTATCTCTATTAATTTAAATATACAGGGTCTGCCATTTACGTGGATACACATTAATAAAATGGGAATGGTTGGTGATATTAACGTCCTGTTTGTGGCACATTAGTATATGTAAGAGGGAAACTTTTCAAGATGGATGGTGTCCATGGTGGCCATTTTGAAGTCGGCCATCTTGGATCAAATTTTTTTTTTTTCAATAGGAAGAGGGTCATGTGACACATCAAACTCATTGGAAATTTCACAAGAAAATCAATGGTGTGCTTAGTTTTAACGTAACTTAATTATTTTTCTAATTGACGAAAGTGAAGAAAAAAAACCTTAAGAGAAGCCAGCGCAGAGCTGCAGTCTCAGTGGCAGAGGCTGAAAGCTGGCCTAAGTGAAGACTCGTCTGTCTCTGGAGCGTCACAGGAATCAGTCTCATGTTCTCCACTCCTCCATGACCATCACAGTAGCTGCTCAGGATACGGCCTGGTCCAGGATATGGAAACCTTAGGATCATCTCGTCGTTGGTCTTGGATCGAATCAGTGACTCTGCATAGTTTGAGGGCCTCGGGAAGAGTATCTCCAGGTGGAAATGGAGAATAAAGAGAATAATTAGCGTAGCTGCTGTTCATAGTGTATATAAACAAGATGCATAACCTGTGTGGAAGCCCCCTAAGTGGTGCACTAAGTGTATGCTTTACTGAACAGATAGGTCTTTAATCTAGTTTTGAATTGGGAGAGTGTGTCTGAGCCTCGGACGTTATCAGGAAGGCTATTCCAGAGTTTAGGAGCTATAAATGAGAAGGCTCGACCTCCTTTACTCGACTTTGCTATTCTAGGTACTACCAGAAGCCCTGAGTTTTGAGACCTTAAAGAGCGAGTTGGATTGTAGCGAGACAGAAAGTTGGTTGGATAAACACGAGCTAGATTAGTTAAAGCTTTATATGTAAGAAGCAATATTTTAAATTCAATACGAAATTTAACAGGCAGCCAGTGTAAGGAGGATAAAATTGGTGTGATGTGATCAAATTTTCTAGACCTGGTAAGAACTCTGGCAGCTGCATTTTGCACTAGCTGAAGTTTGTTAATAGAGGATGCTGGGCAGCCAGCAAACAGTGCATTACAGTAATCCAGCCTAGAGGTCATAAAAGCATGGACTAGCTTTTCTGCATCTGAGATGGATAGCATACTTCGTAACTTAACGACATTTCTCAGATGAAAGAAAGCAAATTTTGTGACATGGGATATATGATTTTTAAAAGTTAAATTGCTGTCTAATATGACACCCAGATCTTTTATAGTAGAGCTAACGCTAACTTTGTATCCCTCTTGTCAATCAAATCTTGTCAAGATTGACAATCAAAGTGTTTCTGCAGACTGTTTTTATTAGTTCTAATTATAACAAATACAATTAATTAATTTTAACCATTAGAGGCCGTATATGTTCTGTTTAAACGCCTTAAAAATAAAGTGATTTTTGCACACTAGGTCTCCTTTAATGACATAATGCAAAATAATAATGAAAAATATGGAGTCATCTAGGGCCATAAAGATGCTGTCGATTTACCGGTCAATCTACGTTCCTACTCTCACATATTGGGCACAAAAAGACTCATCAATAATTATGTTAAATATATTATTTAAAATATATATTATTATTTACAAAAGCAATGGTCCATATCCTGATACATGCATGCATAAACCAGTTTTTATAAAGTGTCAGAATAGCACAAAACAGATGCTCTCACAAACTTTCAGCTGATTTTGTTTTATTTTTCCATGTTTTCTGCAACTGGCTGAACAACATGGGTTTTAAAATTCGTCTTTTTTTTGTTTTCAAGGGCCTTTCAGGTTTATTAGGGCAGTAAATTATTGACCTTCTTCATTCTTTACTCAGTAGACACAGTCCTCAGGTCTCTGATCAATTACTGTTGAGTGCTGTCACGGTAAATATAAGACCGCTTCTGTGCTCAGCATTAAACTCCGCACTATGAGGACAGCACAATCAATGTCCAGTTTTAAATCATTGCAAAAATAATAATAATATCAAAAATAAAACAAAACAAATGTAAACAAATTAAATCTAACTAACATATTTACTTTTTGTTGTATTTTATGCTTTAAAAACATTGAATATGACTGATTTTGTATTGCATTGTTACTATTTGGCATCACTGTTATTTATGCAGGGGAAAAATATTTATAATATACTAATATATATATATATATATATATATATATATATATATATATATATATATATATATATATATATATATATATATATATATATATATATATATATATTTTTTTTTTTTTTTTTTTTTTTATTATTTTTTTTTTTTATTAAATAAACCTGATATTTAAATTAAAAGCACACAACTTTTTCTTTTTTTTTTCATTTGTTCATT
Source organism: Danio aesculapii (assembly GCF_903798145.1). Taxonomy (NCBI): domain Eukaryota; kingdom Metazoa; phylum Chordata; class Actinopteri; order Cypriniformes; family Danionidae; genus Danio; species Danio aesculapii. The sequence goes on from NC_079439.1 coordinate 72,908,996, forward strand.
CGTTTATTAATTTTATGATTGTATATTATTCATTTGTTGGTTTGTTTGTTATTCATTCATTCCTTTATTTATTTATTTTTTTATTTGATTTTCATCACCATTACATTCATTTCAACTTATATTTCTGTTTATGTTGTAAGCAATAATCGAATGACAAAGTTTTGTTACTGATCACAGAGTCTTTGTTTATTTTGAAAAAATTACTCTTTTATCGTTTATTTATTTTAAATTATTAGACTTTTTGGAGGAAATTTGTTATGATCACCAGCAATCAAGCAGCTGCAGATCACTGGTAAATGCACAGATCACATAGAACTACAAATCCGCCATTATATGGACTACAAGGTCCAGTCATGCACTGCACACATACACCTGTCTGATTTCAAACACTCACAGCTGAAGCTGCTCATGGACTGTTTGCAGGACTATTCAAACAGTGCACAAACACACACACATCAGTGCTGAATCTTGTTATACTGTTTGTGAAAATTATGAAGCATTTCCCTTGCCTTGATCTTTGCTTTGCTTTGTTTTGTTTAGTTTGTTTTACATTGTCTGCTGCCTGCCTTTGACTGCCTCTGGTATTACCTGTATACATCTGATTGCCCCTGTTTTGACTGTTGCTTGCCTGACCATTTATGTTCAATGAGCTTGTGTTTTGATCCGCACTCCTTTTGTCAGTGTCCCCGTCACATTACAAAATTACTCTTGCTTTTTTTTATTTAATTTTATTTTATCAAAAACAGATGCATGTTAATTTAGCACATTAATAAAAAGGTTTTGGGTCGGACCAGTATTGCACAGATGTTTGTATTGCTCATGTGGCCGCTGTAGTTCCTCCTGATAATCTTAATTTCGTTATTATAATTAATTCAATCATTTTCCGTCGGCTTAGTCCCTTGTTTGTCAGGGGTTGCCACAGTGTAATGAACTGCCATTATTATTATTATTATTATTATTATTATTGTTGTTGTTATTATTATTAATATACTGACAGATATACTGGTTTGAGTTCTGCACTACTTATTCCTCAAACTCCTCTTTCCATCACTGCTGCTCCACCGCCCACTGTCCCATTTCTCACACAGATTTAATTGGCCTGAAGCTAATTATAGCACATTTAGATGGAGACACTGCCATTGCTGTTGGCACTACAGCAGTATTGGGTTACTTTGTCCATGGTTGTTTTTTATTCTCTTGTGAAGCTAACTGCTTACATTTGTACTTAAGAGGGCACAAGATAACTTAAATTTATTATTATTTAATTAATTAATTTATTTATTTATTATATTTATTGTACATATTTTTTATTCATTGGATAACTTAATGACCTTTTTTTATTTATTATTATTATTTTTTAATCAACCAGTCTGTCTGTCTGTCTGTCTATTTATCTCTCAATCTATTCATCCACCCATCCATCCATCTTAATTATTTATTTATTTATTTATTTATTTATTTATTTATATAATAATGTTTCCAAACTCATCACATATTTTTTTCTTCAGTGATTTGTTGGTGATTCTGAAAAATTTGTGGATAATAAAAACAAAACAGTTCTGAATCTGTATTATTACTCGCAAAATAGTTCACTCATATTTACAAACAAATAAATATATTTGAAAAGGTCACCCTTACCTGATAATTGATTATGAAGCATGTTTGGCATGCTGTCAGGAGAGAACCAAGAGCTCAGAAGATCATCGAGCCCTGGGCTCCCTCCCGTTTGCAGGGTGAGAGGGGAGTTTGAGCTCAGGTAGCACTCGAGAACTCCCCTGCTGTTCATGGCTAAAGATAAATCAGGGATTGCTATGTAGAGATATACTGCTGGCTAAGAGCTCATCTGTAGTGCCAATTTGGTTTGGTCAATTCAACTATGTTGCATTTTGGACGGTCAAAGGAAACTGGGGGAAACTCTACACAGAAACATCGGCCTGGGGTGCGTTTCCGAAAACCATCAGTTGCCAACTAAGATCATAAGTTGTGTCATTACAAACATAGTTCATTGATTTGGCGTTTCCCAAATTCGTCGTTCCAACAAACATTCGCAAACTGCATAGTTTCTGGCTGTGTTCTATTCCCAGTTATTCCCCCTATGCCCTATTCCTTTAAAACATTCTAACATTTAAACTTGGAATGATTTTTTAAGCATTAAAGTCATCTCTCTTGGGTGTAATTTGCTTTCAAGCTATTGATACAGTTCAGTTTTAGTTGCGCTCCCTTCACAGTGCACTTTGAAAACATTGATGTCATTTTGAACACAGCCGTGGCTCATGATGAAAGCTATAGGTGACCTATTATTTAAATGCAGAATTTATGTTACGTCTTCAAAGGTTGTGAAAACAAAAAACACAGCATATGTTAATGATTTAAATTTATAGTAGGTTATTTATTAAGTATCTGTACTGTATATGACAAGGGCCTGCTGGTTAGAACATTTCTGCAGTGGTTTGCATGTGTCAAATTGTTAAAGTAGGCTTTTTAGAAAATAACAAAATAAATAAATAAACAATATCCTAGTTAATAATAATAATAATAATAATAATAATAATAATAATAATAATATTAATAATAATAATGCATTTTATTAATATTAATAATTAATAATGCAAATAACAATTTAATTCATTTTATTATTAAAGTAGGATTTTTTTCATTTTCTAATAAATATTAAATTTAATTTCTTAATAAATCGCCTCACTATTTATTTATTATATGATTTATATATGAGATTAGAATACGTGTTAGCTTTTGTAAGTAATTTTATGTTTTAGAATAATGTTCTCAATAACATTTGTAAAGGAAACACAGGCTCTATATGTGCCATTAACATACATTTAAACTAATATGGAAAGCGAGTGCATGTTTATACCTAAACTAATATTGGATTTTTTTTAATGCACGTAAAACAATATAATTTGCAGAAATGATGGGGTTCTTCTCTAAAGAACAAGTTACTCCACCCTGTTTAGAGCATCATTATGGGCGTTTTACATTATAACTAACGTAGTTCAGAGGATGGATCTGCGACAGAGAAACTACAGGTTTTGGGAAACTCTCGTCACTACATCGTTCTTTTTCCAAATGATGCATCAAACTATGATTGTTCAGCTGCGAGTTACGCCGTTGTTTGGGACACGCACCCCTGGTAACGACTTGAACCAGTGACATTCTTGCTGTGAGGCAACAGCGCTAACCACTGGGCTATTGAGTAAAAAGGGAGGAGGAGGAGTAGGGATGAAATTGGGGATGCTTCAAGATGCATATAACTGGGGTATGAAACTGGTTATTTATAGTGACTTACTGTAGGTACGGTTTGATTGGTGAATCGTGTGTTAGCTAATGCAGCACCAGCTGTGGTCAATCATAAGCATGTGATCCTCTTGAAATGAGTATATAAATAAACTTAATTCAATTCATTCATTTTCTCTTTGCTTATTTGATTATATTTGTATAACTCATTCAAGTTAACTTTTTCATTTATCCTAACTTCATTTTTATTTTCTGTGTTAGATTATTAGTTTCTGTCTTAAAATTATTTTGAAATCTGGAATAAATTCAGTTTAAAGGCTGTCAGTGTTTGAGGAAATGATGTCTTTCATCAACACTTTCCATCAAGTGTCATACAACATCCTTAAATTGCTTTAAATTGGCATTGAATTGTGCTGAATAGATCCTTCAGTAAACCAGGAAAGCATAACTCTGAAAGAGGCGTTCAGGATCAATCAGGAGGATTATGTGTTTGTGGAAAAGCATTGAGAGATATAAACATGAACAGAAATATTGCTTTATGTCCTTCATATGATGAATTAATGGATTTCATTCCAGGCAAAAATGTTAAACATCAGTGAAACAGCCTGTAATGTACTTTAGTGTACAGTAATGGAATGAAGAGGCAGGGTGAGATCAGCACACACACACATACACACACACACACACACACACCATGACAAAACGAAGCACATCAGGAGACAGGCAGCTTCAGTCTGGGCTTTAAAGAAAAAAGGAAGAGAGATTATGATCTAATCCCTTTGCAGGGTGTGTGTGTGAGTGTGTGTGTGTGAGTGTGTGTACAGAGCCCCAATCCCAGTGTACAGTGTAATTGAATCAGCTTGAGACAGTGCAGAAAGCAGCTTGTTAATGAAGAGTAATGGGAGAGATCAGCAGGTTTTCCGCAGAGAGATTTGCTGCGACCAACTGAGAACCGCGCACAGATTGAGCCGACAATTACACTGAACCCGAAAGGAAATACCACAGAAGAAAATAATATGACATGGTGGATGGGGGGAGATTTTACAAAAAAGAAAGAAGAAAAAAAAGTTTCTGCTTTTTGGACGTGTCGTTCCGGCTGTTTATTTATTTATTTTCGCCATATATATATATATATATACTGCCTCACAAAAATCTTATCACCTATCCAAATTTTAGGAACAGCAAATATTAACTTGATTTCTAGTTGATTATATGGCATCAGAAGTGTCTTATATGAAAGGTAAAGGCCTCTAGATTACTCTTATTTGAGCACAATATAATCTGATCATGTCTTGATGTTGACTGATTTGATTAGGACAGTAAGGTCTGACTCTGCTTAGACTAAAGTCTGCTCACTGAACCTTCAATAATGTCCAGTATAGAATATGTGCTCATGCTGCAGTGGAAACAGAATGAATATTGTGTCTGACTCCATCATGAGCTTGGAGGACTGCATCCATACATCTCTGCAATGACTCAAATCACTGATTAATAAAGTCATCTGGAATGGTGAAGAAAGCCTTCTTGCAGGACTCCCAGAGTTCATCAAGATTTTTTGTGTTCATCTTCAACGCCTCCTCCTTCATCTTACCCCAGATGTGCTCAATAACGTTCATGTCTGGTGACTGGGCTGGCCAATCCTGGAGCAGCTTGACCTTCTTTGCTTTCAGGAGCTTTGATGTGGAGGCTGAAGTATGAGAAGGAGCGCTATCCTGCTGGAGAATTGTCCCTCTCCTGTGGTTTGTAATGTAATGGGCAGCACAAATGTCTTGATACCTCAGGCTGTTGATGTTGATCATCCACTCTGCAGATATCCCGCACGCCCTCATACTGAATGTAACCCCAAACCATGATTCTTCCTTCACCAAACTTGACTGATTTCTGTAAGAATCTTGGTCCATGTGGGTTCCAGTAGGTCTTTAGCGGTATTTCCAACACAATCTCACAGCAATTCGTAAATTTTTGATTAAGTGGTTAATTCGTATGAATTCATACGATCTAATTCGTACAATTTAGTACGATTTGCTCATCCCCCAATGACGGTTGGGTTTAGGGGTGGGGTTAGGTGCCACGCCTCCTTTTTAAAAATCGTACAATTTCATATGACTGAACTTTATTCGAATTTGTTCGAATTAGCGACTAAACTGACAAAACGTAAAATACTTGCGATTTCTTCTGAGATCAGGCTGGTATTGGTGATGATTGGGATGCAGTTCAACAGATGATTCATCAGAAAAGTCTACCTTCTGACACTTTTCCAAATGATCAACTAGAAGTCAAGTTATTATTTGTTGCTTTTACAACTGGGATCAACATGTTCTGCTATTTTACACACTACATAACATTTCTTATGCATTTCAAATAACCAAAATGTCAATAAAATCTCTTTGTTAAACTGCAGAGTGGAAATATCAACATTAAAAGTCGACAGAGCAGAGATCAACATCCCATGATGCAATTCATAACCATAAAATAATAATTCTGACTACAATATGTGTTCACGATACCCTTTTTAAGAATAAAAATCCTCATGTTTTTTTTTTTTTTGCGCTGACAGCTCTCAGGGATGGACGTCGTATGAAATATGATGTTGATTAAATTGAGTTGCATGCATAAATTAGAGGAGGAGAGAAAACAACACGGGCCAGGGGCCAATGACAAATTCTCATCTCGGGAAATGAGAGCTGCGTTTGCCAGGTTGAGAAATTTGCCTAACGACCTCCGCCTGTTCAAGGTGTCGTGATGGGAACACCAAAACAATAAAAGTAGGGTGAAAAATGGAAATAATTATCTGTAAGAAAAATAGACGCCCACAGATTCGATGTTGTTGTTGTTTTTTTCTTCCCTACATCTTGCTTTAGAGATTTAATCATCAAACGTGCCGATTATTTGACGGGACGCCGCTAATGGTGATATTTCATCTGTTGAATCTGTTCACTCTCTGCGGACAAACCCGCGACGATTAGTCCAACAGCAAACAGATGGTCAATTAACTTCCATTCGTTAACTTAATTGCATGAAAGAAATTGCTTTCGGTGAGTGTGTGCTAGTTCTCGGTGGATGGATTTGTAGGGTACAGTGTTGGACTTTTCAACTTTGAAGGCGATTTGCTTTGGAATGGGAGGAAAATATTTTGTGGAGAAAACTCAAATACTTGGAAATGAGTGCTTCAGTGTATAGTACAATTTGTGAAACTGCAAAAACATACTATTATATACATTTTACTGCAGTTTGTATGTAAAATGAACACTAGGGGGCAATGTGATTTAAACTTTTGTTTCTTTTCATGCTAATGATATTTACAGGGACATATTATCATCAAATAAATGCTTATTTCCATGCAGTTCTTTGCACAACACCAAGTAATTACCACAGAACAACTTAACGCTGGATGTTATTTGTAACTGAATATATATATATATATATATATATATATATATATATATATATATATATATATATATATATATATATATATATATACAGTTGAAGTCAGAATTATTAGCCCCCCTTAATTATTGGCCCCCATTTATTTTTACCCCAATTTCTGTTTAATAGAGAGAAACATTTCTAATCATAATAGTTTTAATAACTCATCTCTAATAACTGATTTATTTTCTCTTTGTCATGATGACAGTAAATAATATTAGACTAGATATTCTTCAAGACACTTCTATACAGCTTAAAGTGACATTTAAGGGCTTAACTAGGTTAATTAGGTTAACTAGGTAGGTTGGGGTAATTAAGCAAGTTATTGTATAACGATGGTTTGTTCTGTAGACTATCGAGAAAAATATAGCTTAAAGGGGCTAATAATATTGACCTTAAAATATATTTTTTTATTTTATTAAAAACTGCTTTTATTTTAGTCAAAATAAAACAAATAAGACTTTCTCCAGAAGAAAAAATATTATCAGACATACTGTGAAATTTTCCTTGCTCTGTTAAACATCATTTGGGAAATATTTAAAAAAAGCAAAAAAAAAATCCTGCTTCAGAGTGCTCTTGACCTCTGAGCGACTGGGGCGACAGTTCATCTTCCAGCTGGAAATTGACCCAAACCACATTGCCAAAATATCAATGGAGTGGCTTCACAACAACTCGGTGAATGTCCTGGAATGGCCCAGCCAGAGCCCAGACCTAAATCCTGTTGAACATCTCTGGAGAGATCTGAAAATGGCTGTACACCATCGCTTCCCATCCAACCTGATAGAGCTTGAGAGGTACTGCAAAGAGGAACGGGCGGAAATACCCAAAGACAGGTGTGCCAAGCTTGTGGCATCACATTCAAGAAGACTTGAGGCTGTTATCTCTGCCTAAGGTGCATCAACATTGAAGTTCTGCAGTGTAAATGCAGCATGCGATGATAGTACGCTATTTAACAGAAGCTACAGGATTTATTAACTTCACTCCTTCTATTTTGGATATCCATTTACATCTGTACAAACCAACTTGGATGCCTGAAAACTCCAAATTCTGCACATTGAAGACATGAACGTGACAGTGGAAACATTTCAACGGATAATAAACAACATGCAGTAGGCGGTTTATATTATCAACCAATCAATCAACGGCATAATCGCCATGTGACTAATAAGTCTGGAGCAGCAGGGACATACATCAAGTTGCTCTTTATTTTCATGCTCTTCTTTAAACCTTCTAGCAATATTAGCAATCTTATAAGATCATCACAAATTATAGTGTGAGACGTGAATCTAATAAACTCAATACATCATGGACATGACTGTTCATCTATTGATTCATAGGTTTAAATCAAGTTAGTGTAGAAGGATAGAATGTCCCAGCATGCACTAGTAAACAAATAGAGCAAGGTCAATCATGTTTTGGGATATGTGGTTTTTATGTGTACTGAAAAAAGAAAGTAACTTTGCATGTACATATGTCAACTACCTCTCCCTGATTAGTGGAGTATTTTAAATATAATAATTTTAAAAACGAATCAATTTTAATATCTAGTTTATTTTGTCTTTGGCATGATGTTTGTGTTTGGGTAAAGTTACTTTTCACATTTTAAGTCAGTTTTTAGTGTTATTTTAATGTGTTAGGAAAGTATTGTGGAAGTATGTGTGATGTTATTTTTAAATGTTATTATTTTAAGATTGAGTCACGCTTAAGATTGCAAAAAAACTACTTTTAAAAGTAAATTTACACTACTGTAATAAAATTGTAGTTCATTTAAATAGATAACTACATAAAACCTAAATAAATAAATAAATAAGTAAATAATCAAAATAAATCTGCTTTTCTTTCAGCTAAATTAATAAACTTAAAGATAGATTATTAAATGAATGAAGGATTGAATCTGCTTTTATTTCAGCTACATAAATAAATAAATAAATAAATAAATAAATAAATAAATAAATAAATAAATGAATGAATGAATGAATGAATGAATGAATGAATGAATGAATGAATAAATAAATAAATAAATAAATATGCTTTTGTTCCAGGCAAAAAAATAAATAAAGTAAAAAATACATTAATAAATAAACAAATTAATGAATGAATTAACTTTTCTTTTAGCTGAATAAATAAATAAATAACCTTAATAAAGAAACCAATAAATGAATAAATAAATTAATAAAGCAGCTTTACTTCCAGATAAATGAAAAAAAATAAAAATGAATAAATAAAATAAAATAAATTAATTAATAATTAAATCTGCTTTTATTGCAGATAAATGAAAATAAATAAATAAATAAAATAAAATAAAATTAATGAATTAATAAATAAATCTGCTTTTATTGCAGACAAATAAAGAAACTAATAAATAAATAAATAAAGCAGCTTTTCTTCCAAATAAATAAATAAATCTGCTTTTATTTCAGCTAAATAAATAAATGAATAAATCAGTTTTATTCCAGACAAATAAAGAAACTAATAAATAAATAAATAAAAGCAGCTTTTCTTCTAGATAGATAAATAAATAAATAAATAAATAAATAAATAAATAAATAAATCTGCTTTTATTTCAGCTAAATAAATAAATGAATAAATCAGCTTTTATTCCAGACAAATAAAGAAACTAATAAATAAATAAAGCAGCTTTTCTTCCAGATAAATAAATAAATAAATAAATAAATAAATAAATAAATAAATAAATAAATAAATAAAGCTGCTTTTATTCCAGACAAATAAAGAAACTAATAAATAAATAAATAAATAAATAAATAAAGCAGCTTTTCTTCCAGATAAATAAATAAATAAATAAATAAATAATCAGCTTTTATTCCAGACAAATAAAGAAACTAATAAATAAATAAATAAATAAAGCAGCTTATCTTCCAGATAAATAAATAAATAAATAAATAAATAAATAAATAAATAAATAATCAGCTTTTCTTCCAGATAAATAAATAAATAAATAAATAAATAAATAATCAGCTTTTATTCCAGACAAATAAAGAAACTAATAAATAAATAAATAAATAAATAAATAAATAAAGCAGCTTATCTTCCAGATAAATAAATAAATAAATAAATAAATAAATAAATAAATAAATAAATAATCAGCTTTTCTTCCAGATAAATAAATAAATAAATAAATAAATAAAGCTGCTTTTATTCCAGACAAATAAAGAAACTAATAAATAAATAAATAAATAAATAAATAAATAAATAAAGCAGCTTTTCTTCCAGATAAATAAATAAATAAATAAATAAATAAATAAATAATCAGCTTTTATTCCAGACAAATAAAGAAACTAATAAATAAATAAGTAAACAAATAAATAAATAAATAAAGCTGCTATTCTTCCAGATAAATGAATAAAAAAAAAAATGTAAAAAAAAAATTAAAAAAAAAAAATAATAAATCTGCTTTTCTTCCAGATAAAAAAATAATTATTTAATCAATCAATCAATCAATTTTCATTAGTGTGTGTTAGCAGACAGCCTAATTACAAACCTTAATAACACGCAGTTGCAATGTCATTTAAACTCCACAAATACAGGGGTGCATCAAAATAAATTGTAACCAAATATTATATATGTAAGTTAGTATCACTGCTAGAATGCACAGAGATCAAACTACTGACCGTCCAAAGCTGCAACATCAAAAGCTAAAGATTTCAAACCGCATATTTTCCAACATTCGCATTCATGTCGATGGAAGGCAACACATTACCGCATCAGAGAGAAGCCAACAAGAAACAACATTTAGTTTCAGAAGAGGAGTTCACAGAAGGGAAGGAGGCTTTGAAAATGCAGGACCACAAGATCCTAATTCTGCATTCGCAAAACAGTCGACAGAGTCAGTCAATACATGAGAATGAAGACGGTTTACATTTATGACTTTCCAAAATAGAAAAAGGAAAGTAACAAAACCTTTAATATATATATATATATATATATATATATATATATATATATATATATATATATATATATATATATATATATATTTATATATATATATATTTCTTACGCAGCACACTGCAATGTTTTTGACAGAGCAAACACTATCCATACAGGTAAATATTATCTTTGTGTAATGGAATCTCCAAACCTTTTTGTACCCCATTAAAAATGTATGATGTCCTGGAGATCTGTTATAAGGTGATGGTCTGTTTATCATGTTATTTCTCCATGGTATGCTTTTTATGTGTGATATTTAAGGTCTTTGTTTATCGTCACACCCCGTGTGGCTCGGAGGATGAAAGGGGCTTAACATAATTATGACAACCCAATCTTTTAAGAATTCCCCTGAGATGTTAGCTGCTATGAATCGACAGGCAACAATGTGGCAAAAAAAAAGTGGTTCATTTTATTACGATAAAGATAAAGGGAAATATTTACAATCACCCAAAATGTATTTACAAATGTGTACAATAAATGCATATGTAAACAAACCTGATTATAGGGAAGGAAAATAAGCAGTGCCAAATCAAAGAATATAACTAATTAAACACCAGCTAACTAATCCCTCCCCCACCTCTAAATAACTAGAGAAATATGCAAAAAGGAACACGCCCCTTACTCAACTGCACTCCCTGGAACAAACATACACAGAATAGCACCGGCTTCTAACCTAGTGGATTAACAGAGAATCAACTACATGTGTGTAAAAATGTAAGTCACGTGACATACTTCACTTTCACTTCCCTTTTAGTACATTTTAAGCAAGTTTAGGATGAGACATTCTGAACAGACGTACAACTCACAAAAAAACTTTAAAACTAACCAGATAGGCACAAAATGTCTCACAAACAAGCACAGCAGCAACAAGAATCCCCCTTTAATCTGGCTTGAGTCATCACTGGAGGAGTGCTTAAATAACCCCCATCCTCTTCTGATTGGTCCACTCCGGAGAACTCTGCCAACCAATCGGAACACCTAGATTTCAGAAGAACAGCAGACAGCAAATTAAAAACAGAAAGGGGAGGAGAGAAAAACAGAGCAACACCCCCAGGCATGTAACATTCATTAATTAAATTTAAATGACTAAAAGAGTTTTAATAGTTATATACAGTAAAGCCCAAAATGATTATTATGCACCAGGGGCATGATTAATTTCAGGCTTGATATATATATATAAACCATATATTCTGGTTGTGCATGGATATTCTAAGTTGCATGAACCAGTTTACACATAAATACAGCTGATTACATGATGAAAACACTACGAATGGAGTGCAGTTAAATGCATACACATGCAATTAAGGGCAATGCATTGAAACTGTGGAACTGAATCCTTTAAATAAGGTTTGATGAGTCTTTGAGAAATGCTCTTTTGATTAGACACTTTTTGCAATGCTTTCGATAAACACACTAATAAACATGATCAGCAATGTGTTTTCCACATTAAAAGACAATCATTTCTTTAAGTCAGGACATTCTCTGATGAAGCGGTTTCCTTACACAATCAGTCCATACAGCCCACTTCAGCTTATTGTCCAACACCACACCCAAATATTTATAATTACCAGTGGTGTAGTCCTTGCTATACGCACGTATACTCAGTATGCTTACTTTTTTCCATGAGCTGTTTGGGTATTACCACTTCTGAGGATCAATAATAGCATATACCCTCAGTATACTCACTTATTTTTCTGATTAAAATTCCCTAATTTTTTGTGTATTATTTGAAATTCTTACTTATAAATGTATATGTGTGTAAATATATAAACATTTTTCTTTGTTAACCCCAAAATGATCTGTTCCTGATCCACCCTAAAATGAAAATCCTAAAATCGCCCCTGTACAACAGTATTTCACATTTGTCTTAATCTTGCCTACCGCTACAGGGAACGACACTATATATATATATATATATATATATATATATATATATATATATATATATATATATATATATATATATATATATATAGAGCACTAAAATGTTTTTTTATGAGGCAAAGAATACTCTTAAATCGCGTAACAATATGCAATTTAAAATGGTAACTACTAATATATAATAGCGACAACAAATGACGACAAATATGCACGAAAGTGACAATCAGAAATAATGGCTGATTGATGTTTAAAGGAACCTATTGAATGTAAAGTAATAAGCCAGTAAAGAAAGTAAGTTTAAAAGCTGTCTTTCCATGTAAACACAGGCCCTGTTGAGTTAACTTACATAAAAGTAAACTAAATTGTTGTAACTATCTTGATTGACTCTTTTTTCAGTGTTAAAATGATTATATAAGCTACATACTGTACACATACAGCCAATTGCCAAGGCTAGCTTATATAATATATATATATATATATACTTTTATTTAAAATTTGGGTCGAGTGTAATAGTACACCACCTTTTTTTAAGACTACACCACTGATAATTACTAACTAAACTCTCTAAAATCAATAACCATAACTGCATTTGCTCCCCATTCATTAATGTGGGATGAGTTTTGCTTTGTGTTCTCGCTCTAAAATCAATAATCATCTCCTTAGTTTAAGGAATATTTTGATTTGAATTTTCACACCAGTCTAAAAAGATGTCAAGAATAGGCCTCTTCATTTAAAAGGCTCACCAAAGCGGTAGCATCTGCATACTTTACAATATATCTATTATTAAATGAACTTACACAAGAATTTGTGTATAAAATAAATAATAACGGAGATAAAACACAACCATGGGGAGCTTCAAGTGAAGTCCACATGTTATCTGAGATAAAACCTCCCATTTTAACCTGTTGGATTGATCATTCAGGGACCAATGGACTAAAACACATTGCTTACTTGCAAACTACTGTATAAAGACCAAACAGCAATCTTTTTTTAGGAAGTGTCTAATCCAAAGAGATTGCATGTTTTTAATGCATTGGACTTTATTTTATTTGTAAGCATCTGATTGCATTCAGGGATGCATCCAGAATAATACAATCAGATGCATTTACATGTGGCTTTACATTATGCAACCCTGGATATCCATGCACGAGTAGAATACAACCAATATATACTGTGTGTGTGTGTGTGTATATATATATATAGCTTTATTTCTCTCTGTCTTTCTTTCTCCCTCAGTAAAGTGTGGTATGGTTAGTTTGTGAGATCACGGACTGGTGTTTTGAGTCTCTCCTCTTTGACCGAGTGCCTGTTATCAGAGCTCTGGGAGTCTCTTGGCATTGCTGCTGATGCACAAACCGACAGCTCTGCGCACAGATTCTCTTCAGTCCGCTGCTCGCTTTATCACAGGCCTGAATTGGCGGCTCTGGCTGAGGCTCGTGTTTGGATGATAATGCTTTGATAGGACAGAGAAGCCCAACACCGGAGCAGTCTGCTGGAAAGGCCACAGTCCTCGGCTACTCAATCCCAGAAGGCTTTGAGAGAGAGAAACTGTGTCATATGTCACATATTTTCACTTCTGTCCAGAATGCCTCTTTATTGCTAGTTGAATTGTAATGCGCCGAACAGACGTGCATAAAACCCTCTCTGATGACAAAAGCACTGCCAGTAGTGCTGTCCAAAATTGTGAGCAAATCATTTTTGGTCTGATTTTGAGTCGATGTAATGGCTGAACTGCTGCATGAAAACCGATTGTCCAGCGCTGACGTCATTTGACAGCAGTTTGGGCAAATTGAATAGACTCTTTATGGCATAATGCTGATAAAAAGAACAGATGGATCTGCCACTAGTCTGATTTCCTGATTAGAAAATGTTTTACAAGAAACTAAACTGTGCCCTGCAACAAAACAATGAGTGTATAAATACTGAGAGTGGATCAGATGTAAAGAGCACAGGGCACATGCTTGCCTACGCGGTGAACATTCTACCAAGGCTTTCTGAACATTAATAATGTTCAGAGAAAGGGTGTTCAGAGTTATCTGGTTTTTAATTATGTTCTCAAGACACAATTAAGAGCATCTTATATTAATAGTCATTGAGTAGACTATTGTAAATGCAATGCATGCAATTATATCTGTAACACCTGACCATTTACTCACGCTTAAACTGCGGTCACACTAGAGTTTGATAATGCGGAATCCTCTCGTGCCAAAAGAGGCGAGATTAAACAAGATTATGAGACATTAAAAAAGAGAGCGATTTTACTACTACTTTCTTCTGCTACTACTATACTGCTAAACATCTCCCTAACCATAAACCTACACATACTACTAAACATCTCCCTAACCATAAACTTACTCATACTACTAAACATCTCCCTAACCATAAACCTACCCATACTACTAAACATCTCCCTAACCATAAACCTACCCATACTACTAAACATCTCCCTAACCATAAACCTACCCATACTACTAAACATGTCCCTAACCATAAACCTACCCATACTACTAAACATCTGCCTAACCATAAACCTACCCATACTACTAAACATCTCCCTAATCATAAACTTACCCATACTACTAAACATCTCCCTAACCATAAACCTACCCATACTACTAAAGATCTCCCTAACCATAAACCTACCCATACTACTAAACATCTGCCTAACCATAAACCTACCCATACTACTAAACATCTCCCTAACCATAAACCTACCCATACTACTAAACCTCTGCCTAACCATAAACCTACCCATACTACTAAACATCTCCCTAACCATAAACCTACCCATACTACTAAACATCTCCCTAATCATAAACCTACCCATACTACTAAACATCTCCCTAATCATAAACCTACCCATACTACTAAACATCTCCCTAACCATAAACCTACCCATACTACTAAAGATCTCCCTAACCATAAACCTACCCATACTACTAAACATCTGCCTAACCATAAACCTACCCATACTACTAAACCTCTGCCTAACCATAAACCTACCCATACTACTAAACATCTCCCTAACCATAAACCTACCCATACTACTAAACATCTCCCTAACCATAAACCTACCCATACTACTAAACATCTCCCTAATCATAAACCTACCCATACTACTAAACATCTCCCTAATCATAAACCTACCCATACTACTAAACATCTCCCTAATCATAAACCTACCCATACTACTAAACATCTCCCTAATCATAAACCTACCCATACTACTAAACATCTCCCTAATCATAAACCTACTCATACTACTAAACATCTCCCTAACCATAAACCTACCCATACTACTAAACATCTCCCTAACCATAAACCTACCCATACTACTAAACATCTCCCTAACCATAAACCTACCCATACTACTAAACATCTCCCTAACCATAAACCTACTCATACTACTAAACATCTCCCTAACCATAAACCTACCCATACTACTAAACATCTCCCTAACCATAAACCTACCCATACTACTAAACATCTCCCTAACCATAAACCTACCCATACTACTAACATCTCCCTAACCATAAACCTACCCATACTACTAAACATCTCCCTAACCATAAACCTACCCATACTACTAAACATCTCCCTAACCATAAACCTACCCATACTACTAAACATCTCCTAACCATAAACCTACTCATACTACTAAACATCTCCCTAACCATAAACCTACCCATACTACTAAACATCTCCCTAACCATAAACCTACCCATACTACTAAACATCTCCCTAACCATAAACCTACCCATACTACTAAACATCTCCCTAACCATAAACCTACTCATACTACTAAACATCTCCCTAATCATAAACCTACCCATACTACTAAACATCTCCCTAACCATAAACCTACCCATACTACTAAACATCTCCCTAATCATAAACCTACCCATACTACTAAACATCTCCCTAATCATAAACCTACCCATACTACTAAACATCTCCCTAACCATAAACCTACTCATACTACTAAACATCTCCCTAACCATAAACCTACCCATACTACTAAGCATCTCCCTAACCATAAACCTACCCATACAACTAAACATCTCCATAAACCTACCCATACTACTAAACATCTCCCTAACCATAAACCTACTCATACTACTAAACATCTCCCTAACCATAAACCTACCCATACTACTAAAGATCTCCCTAACCATAAACCTACCCATACTACTAAACATCTCCCTAACCATAAACCTACCCATACTACTAAAGATCTCCCTAACCATAAACCTACCCATACTACTAAACATCTCCCTAATCATAAACATACCCATACTACTAAACATCTCCCTAACCATAAACCTACCCATACTACTAAACATCTCCCTAACCACAAACCTAACCCTTCCAACTAAACATCTCCCTAACCATAAACCTACCCATACTACTAAACATCTCCCTAATCATAAACCTACCCATACTACTAAACATCTCCCTAACCATAAACCTACCCATACTACTAAACATGTCCCTAACCATAAACCTACCCATACTACTAAACATCTCCCTAACCATAAACCTACCCATACTACTAAACATCTGCCTAACCATAAACCTACCCATACTACTAAACATCTGCCTAACCATAAACCTACCCATACTACTAAACATCTTCCTAACCATAAACCTACCCATACCTCTAAACATCTCCCTAACCATAAACCTACCCATACTACTAAACATCTCCCTAACCATAAATCTACCCATACTACTAAACATCTCCCTAACCATAAACCTACCCATACTACTAAACATCTCCCTAACCATAAACCTACCCATACTACTAAACATCTCCCTAACCATAAACCTACCCATACTACTAAACATCTCCCTAACCATAAACCTACCCATACTACTAAACATCTCCCTAACCATAAACCTACTCATACTACTAAACATCTCCCTAACCATAAACCTACCCATACTACTAAACATCTCCCTAACCATAAACCTACCCATACTACTAAACATCTCCCTAATCATAAACATACCCATACTACTAAACATCTCCCTAACCATAAACCTACCCACACTACTAAACATCTCCCTAACCATAAACCTACCCATACTACTAAACATCTCCCTAACCATAAACCTACCCATACTACTAAACATCCAACATCGAGCCAACATCTCAAACCAACGTCATATTGATATCAGATCCTGACATTTATTCGTCAGGTATGGCAACCAAAATCCAACGTTTGATAGACGTCATAGTGGTAGCGTCCACACAACGTCAATTAGACGTTAAATCATTAACAACAAACAATCCTTAAACCATACTACTTAACCTCTTCCTAACCACAACTAACACTTAAACCTACACATTATACTAAACCTCTCCTTAACCACAACCAGGGCTTAATTTGTATCGGAACACGCCGGATCCGGATCTGGCAGCTCTGAAATCTGATCCGACACCACATTTTACCAATCCCCCTGCTCAACCGCCTTCCTCCTCCCTCCGCTGTTCACTTTCACTTTCTCCCACGACTCCCAAACCCTCTTCACTTTCGTCCGCAGCACCTCTTCATCCTCGGGTAACATGCCGGATCCGTTACCCCGATCTGTCCCGGGACCTCGCAATTCACAAATTAAGCACTGACCACAACCAACCCCTAAACCTACCCGTAATACTAACCCCAACGTTGGGTCAAATATGGTAACCACTTGGGTTACTTTTTGTTTTAATTTAATTTAAATAACTCAATGATTGGATTTGTCCATATTTGACCCAACATTGGGTCACATATTAATTCTTTCATTCATTCATTATCCTTAGACTCAGGGGTCACCACAGCGGAATGAACCGCCAACTATTCCAGCATATGTTTTATGCAGTGAATGCCCTTCCAGCCACAAGCAAGTACTGGGAAGCATCATACACTCTCAGTCACATTAACACACTCATACACTGCGGCCATTTTAGTTCATCAATTCCCCTATAGCGCATGTGTTTGGACTGTGGGGGAAACCGGAGCACCCGAAGGAAACCCACACCAACACGAGGAGAACATGCAAGCTCCACACAGACATGACAACTGGTCAACCAGCGACATTCTTACTGTGAGGCCACAGTGCTAACCACTGACCCACCGTGCCACTGGGATACACAATCCAGGTTTTTTTATTTTGACAGTGTAGTCTTTGAGGTCACTGAATGAAATTGAACTGGACTTCCAAACACTAAACGCTGACAGTGCTCTTTTATAACACTGAAAAACTACAATACACTTCACATCTCCAGCCGATTAATTCATACAGTCTGAGAGTGTGTTTCTCAGAGTCGATTATTTTGGAGGAGGACAGAACGACGATGAAAGGAACAAAGTGAAGGCAGATAGAAACTGTTCAACCTTAAATTCAAATGCGTTTGACCATGGAACCAAAGAGAAGGTCTTTTTCTCAGAATGAATAAACAGTAATTGGTTGCCCAGCACTGTCAAGCTCAAGAAGACAGAAAAGCAGAGCATTATCAGAGAATAAAACCTTAAACAGAGCCTTAAATTTAGCATTGTTCCTCAGATAAAACCGCCAAAGAGGCTCACATAGCTGAACAAATCTGGACAAGGACCTTTGAGTGTCTCTGTATGGTTTTTGGATATATATTAGAACATTTATACAGGCATATATGCTTTACAGCCATTGTGACATTTGTTTAAAGCAGGGCTGCCCAGACGCAATAGCCATACACAATAAATGCGCTATATAAATACACACATTACATTGCATTACATTGTAAACCTTAAATAATAGTTTAAAAGAATAAATAAGTCAGAATTATTAGCCCCCCTGTTTATTTTTTTCCCCAATTTCTGTTTAACGGAGAGAAGATTTGTTCAACACATTTCTAATCATAATAGTTTTAATAACTCATTTCTAGGGCCAGACGGAATCTGCGGACATTTTACTGCAGAGAATTTTGGTAAAAATCTGTGGATTTCTGCTGAGTTATTTTGGGAGTATCATAACTAAAACCTTAATATGTGAAATAAAAAAATAATATATTTTTAACTTTTATTTAATGTTTAAAATTCAAATCCAATTAGATCCACTTTATTTGGTAAACAAAGCAAGTCTCTCATATAATATCTACACTAACAGACAATATGAACTGTATGTATGAACTGTATGCTCAAAAAATGTGACTGTACACACTGCATTGTACATAAATCAGATCAACATTTTCATATTAGTCAATAATTATTATCGTAATTAATTTAAGAACTGAATAAATATAGATTTACACACACTTACTCAAGTAAATAAACTAAAATAATTAATGATGGGCTAAAAATCTGCTGAAAATCTGTGCGCGCAGATTCCGTGTGGGCCTACTCATTTCTAATAGCTGATTTATTTTCTCTTTGCCATGATGACAGTAAATAATATTAGACTAGATATTCTTCAAGACACTTCTATAAAGCTTAAAGTGACATTTAATGGCTTAACTAGGTTAATTAGGGTAGACAGGTTAGGGTAATTAGGCAAGTAATTGTATAACGATGGTTTGTTCTGTAGACCAAAAATAAAATAGCATAAAAGGGCTAATAATGTTGACCTGCTTTTAAACTGCTTTTATTCGATATAAAACAAAAAAGACTTTCTCCAGAAGATAAAATATATATATATATATATTATTTTATTATTTATTCATTATTTAATTTATTCCATTTTTTTAATATATATTTTTATTTACATTTACATTTAGTCATTTAGCAGACGCTTTTATCCAAAGCGACTTACAAATGAGGACAAGGAAGCAATTTATATTTTTATTTTTATGAAAATTTCCTTGCTCTGTTAAACATTATTTTGGAAATATTTAGAAAAATAAAAATTTAAAGGGGGCTAATAATTCTGACTTGAATATATTGTGTGTGTATATATATATATATATATATATATATATATATATATATATATATATATATATATATGTAACCGGTTCTGCGTTGTGTTTCTTTGTTTTATGGAGGAATGACCAGACGGACTTTTCCAGTTGTGGCGGCTCTTTACTTACTGATAATAAACAAAAAGCACAGCTTTTACAGTGTGTCTTCGCGCTTACAGCTTTTCTCTCCCATGTGCAGTCAGTGCAGAAAGGGGAAGAGAGATGGAGAGAGAGATCAACACTCCAAACAATATCAACAAAGTGACAAAACATACCTGATAATAAACAAAAAGCACAGCTTTTACAGTGTGTCTTCGCCCTTACAGCTTTTCTGTTAAAGGGAAAGTGCAATGCGTTTAGCATTCACATGTTTCAGTTAGACAGAAATAAATGTAAACCTCAATTTTAGTAAAAACACAAAAAATAGTGAAATATATATGAAAAATAAAGGTAGAAATATTAGTTAAACATTAAAACTAGCTTCAAAAATTATTTATAAAGTAAAGATGATTTAGGATTAATTAGAGCTTAGCAGACACCCACCTCTCCCATGTGTAGTCAGTGCAGAAAGGGAAGAGGCGGGTGCAAAACAGGAAATTAAACAACGCAAGCTCCCTTAGAAATTTAAAGGAGAAGACGCACACACTAACAAACACCTCAGGTATACTTAATAAACATGCAAGGTAAAATACATATTTTGTGTAATTCTATAACTAAAGTGAATCACAATTTTCATACCTGTTACATTATATATATATATATATATATATATATATATATATATATATATATATATATATATATATATATATACATATATATATATATATATATATATACATATATATATATATATATATATATATATATATATATATATATATATATATATATATATATACACATATACAAAATGACGCAAAAATGCCAGCAGATTCTGTCTGGCCCTACCTATAAAGTACTTTAAAGCATTGTTTAATTCAATGTATTGGCTGGCATTTAAAGTGATAGTTCACCCAAAAATGAAAAAGTACTAATTATTGACTCTTCCTCAAGTGGTTATATACCTTGATTATATTTTAAACAAATTGAAGCATCGAAGATATTTTAAAGAAAGCTGAAAACATGTAACCATTAACTTCCATAAGGAAAAAAACACAAATGCAATGGGAGTCAATAGTTACAGGTTTACAACATTTCTCTAAATATCTTCTTTTGTTCTCTCAGCTCAACAAAAACATGCATTGAGGTTTGAGAATAGTTAAAGACGAGTAAAACGATGACATATTATTAATTTTGGGGGTGAACTATCCTTTATTAAAGTATTTCCAGTGGGAAACAAAGGTGTACTTTCTGTCATATAAAGGGTAGCTGAGGTGAATAATTAGCATATTGTGTGGAAAGTGTCCAGGTGATGTGTAATGATGGACTGGTGTGCGTTTATTCCCGCTCATTTGAGTCCGTGAATGCTCTGGAAAGTGAAGGTTGTGTGTCTGCTCTGTGTAATTACGCTATCGCCGCCCTGGTAAATGGAGGCGTGTGTTTAATTTGTATTGATTTCCCTGTGCGGGGGCTTTGTGTTATTCCGTTTGAAGGGATCAAAAGAAGAGTACGTGATCAATTAGGATGTGCTCTTTGAAGTGAGAACATTGTCTAAAGTTGCTTGTTTCTCTGAGAACCGTCGCGAGCAGAACTGAGCGATAGGTTTTATATAAATGCTCACTCAATACAGCAGCAAAGATGGAGCTCTTTCAAATGCTGTTATATAGTGAATTCACATGTGGATTCATAGTCAGTTTTTAATGTTTAAGAGACTCTTCAGCTCTCCAAATGTGAGTCTACAGTAACTGACTTAAAGTACTGTAAAAACTAGGACTCCACCATACTGGAAAAATATTCATCACTGCTCACTGGCCACTTTATTAGGTACACCTGTCCAACTGCTTGTTAATGCAAATTTCTAATTAGCCAATCACATGGCAGCAACTCAATGCATTTAGATGCATGTATTTGCGACACAGGCTCATTGTGAAAATGTAGTCCTGCGGACGTTTCTGGAGACAGCGAATTACGTAGGCGGAGGTACGCATGGCTACATTTCATTTCTTTAAACCAGGGGTCACCAAACTTGTTCCTGGAGGGCCGGTGTCCTGGAGATTTTAGCTCCAACCCTAATCAAACTCACCTGAACAAGCTAATCAAGGTCTTACTAGGTATACTTGAAACATCCAGGCTGGTGTGTTGAGGCAAGCTGGAGCTAAACCCTGCAGGGACACCAGCCCTCCAGGACCGAGATTGGTGACCCCTGCTTTAAACGAACGCTACGGGGCGTTGTGCAGCCGTTCCTTTTCGCGCTTACCAGCTGACCAACCGCTTGCCTCCGTATGGTCGGCATTCCGGCTGCAACCAGTTTGTCCCGTTAGCACGCCACATCCGTCAGCGGATTTGAGATGCAGAGGAGTTGATCATGAAGACGGGGGTTCGAGTCCGGTGAAGAGCGGTTCCTGAAAGCAGGTAAGACAAAAACAGAATCCAAAATATAAAACAAACAGGTGAATAGCAGGGTGAGGATGTGGTAAATTAAAAAAAGTCAGACGAGGGCTTTTAGTTTTTTGGATTGCTTTTGAAACGTGTTGGTTGGGTTTAGGGAAGCGGGTGGGCGAGCCAATCAATAAAATTGGTTGGGTTTAGGGAAGGGGGAGGGTGGGTCAGCCAATCGTTCGCTCAGTCAGTCAGAAAGTCTGTCCAAAAGTGAGTCGACAGCGGCCTCTGGTGGGTTTACGCGAGAACAGCAGGCGCGAATGACACTCGCGAGGGAAATTTGAGATCTTGAAAAGCGTACACGGCGACCTCTGGCGGATTCACAAAAACAAAAACTGCAGAAAAACGTGCCGCCGGGATGTATTTTGCGGTCTCCAGAAACGTCCATGGAGGTACGTTTTCAGAATGAGCCTGGGTTGTGTATTTGTGTGTGAGAGACCAGGAAAAGAGCGCTCGATTCAGCTCCGTCGATGCCTTGAGCGGCTGGGTTTCTTTCTTTATTTATTTTGGAGATAATGAACACACACAGGTGAAAGCAGAAGTTTACAAACACTCTAGGAAAACGAACATTACCATTTTTTTTAAATGTCTGATGGTAAATCATACTAAACGTTTACTATTTTAGGTCCGTTAGGATTACCTAAATCATTTACATTTGCTAAATGTTACGACCCTCGTCTAGGGTCAAGGCCGCAACGTAAAACAACACCGACAAATAAAATTCACTTTTAATGACCCCTTTGTGTAGGGTCTCTTTATCTGTCTTTTTTTTGTCTTTTCTTTTTTTTTTATCACCAAGAAAAGCGTGAAGCCAAATACCTCGGGGTGAACCCACAGAAAAATAATAAACAAAAATTAACTAAACACCCAAATGAAACTTACTACACCTAATAAAATAACAGAAATAAAAATACTAAATCTACACCCGTCTCCCTGACTAACAAAAACAGGTGAAATTATTGACAAAAAGAAAAGTGGCGTCCAACCCCTAAGGCCTCTTACCGTGTATATATTTACAATATTAACACACACACAAACCAAAACAAAATAATAGGAAGGGGAGGAACACGGATGGGTATACAACACAAAGTCAAAACTAGTACAACAGCACGGGAAACACAATCAACGAAAAACAACTCAACAATAGGAATACCTTTATCACAATCTCAAACAACATGCCAACAAAACTCGCTCTCCCGCCCCACGCCCGCTGTTCTCTTTTTAAGGGACGCCCTGGCTAACCTCCTCCAATCCCAGGGCACATCGCCTGCGTAGTTAGGGCGGGGCCTGCAGGTGGAAAGAGAGGGAGAGAGAGAGACAAACACACACACACACACACACACACACACACACACACACACACCTACCAACGCAACAAAATGCCAGAATAATGACAGAATTTTTGATTAATTTCTAGACAGTCAAAAGTTTACACACATTTCCTCTGTATTTGTTTTAGCTTTGCTTTTAAACTCTATAACTTTGATCAAATGTTTTGGGTATCCTCCCACAAGCTTCTAACAATAGTTTGCAGAAATTTTGGCCCCTTCCTCCTCACAGAATTAGTGTAACTGAGTCAGATTTGTAGGCTGTCTTGCTCGCACAAGCTTTTTCAACTCTGCCCACAGATGTTCTATAGGATTGAGATCAGGGCTCTGTGATGGCCACTCCACAACATTCACTCTGTTGTCCCTAAAGCACATTTGAACTAATTTAGCAGTATGCTCAGGCTCATGGTGTGTTTGGAAGACCCATTTGTGGCCAAGTTTAATCTCCTGGCTGATATCTTAAGATGTTGCTTCAGTGTTTCTACATAATGTTCTTTCTTCATGATGCCATCTATGCTGTGAAGTGGACCAGTCCCTCCTGCAGCAAAACAACCCCACAACATGATGCTGCCACCCCCATGCACCGTAATGCACTCCAGAATCTGACAGATTGATCAGCTGTAGGCTCTAGAACAGTCATCTGAAGCGTTGTCATACAGTGTTTTGCTGGAGTTCATCAATAGCCTTGCAGTTACTAACACAGACTATATCTGAAGTGTTTGCAAGTAATTCGCATGTCCTCGCGTTTTTTAGTAGCTCAATGTATTTCTACAGTGTTTTTAAAAGTCTAAACACTTTATTGATATAGTGTACAGCCAAGCACATGTGGTCAGAACACAAACGAGCTGCAGGTAATGAAGTATCAAGCGTTTCTCCCAAAGTAAAGTCTGTCTGCCAGGTCTAAGCAAAATGCCAGCAGGTGTCTGTAGCTCGGCTCACTCTCCGCCTCTTTGCCCTTATTTGGTATTCAGCCGTGGGTGCGATGACACGCGAACATATTGGCGACGGTTGGCCATGCCTACTTGTAGCTTCTTTTGCAGTGTTCAGAAACCTATGGGTGACGTCACGGATGCTACGTCCATATATTTTATAGTCTATGTTTCCAACAACAACAAAAAAATTCAATGTTGGTCCTAAAGAAACAGGGGCAGGGGAAATGAACTTGAATATCATGTCGGCATATGGCAGCACCGTGTGGTAGAGGGTTAATAGTTTACACGTTTAACTGGACTGAATATAAAACAAATAAATTGGCTAAAAATATGAAATATAAAATGTGCTGGATGAGTTGGTGGTTCATTCCGCTGTGGTGACCCCTGATTAATAAAGGGACTAAGCCGAAAAGAAAATGAATGAATGAACGAATGCTTCAGAAGAGTCAGAAATGTTCACCTTTTACCAAATATCATCCAAGAATCAAAGAAAAATTCAACACACGTTCTGCTTTGAGTCCTCCCTGACAAAAATAAGAAATGCTGTTGAACAAAACCCCCCAGTCTGCAGTGAATCTGTGCACTTTTGTTCTGACCAAACCCAGAGTTTTGCTGAGCTGAAAGCTGCTGTTTTGGAGCCGCCAGAGTTTCTCCAGGCAGTGATTATATGAAGACCTCAGGGTGGCCTTGTAGAGCATCCACACACACACACACTACTGTACATGCCCAGGCGACGGCCGAGGTGAGAAACACACCGCACAGAGACGTGAAAACGTGCAGAAGTGTGTGTTTTTTGCAGATGTTTATTCTGAATGGCCGCATATGCTCTCCGCCGGTCATGAGTTGCCATGGAGACGGTGTATGACAGCAAACGCTCTGCTGAGAATCACAATTGGCTTCTGTCGAGCAATCTGCTGTGCAATGAAGGATAATGGTGTGCACATTCACTTTCACCTCAAAGAAACGATGCGCATATCCAAACCCGGAGTGTGTTGTGCGAGTGTGTGTCCGTATGATTCAGTTATCAACACTGAAATCAATGAGACAGGCTTTTTTATGCTAACCGGACAATGACATTTTTAAAACATGTACACTCACCGGCCACTTTATTAGGTACACCTATCCAACTGCTCCTTAATGCTAATTTGTAATCAGCCAATCACATGGCAGCAACTCAATGCATTTACATGGTCAAGACGATCTGCTGCAGGTCAAAGTGAGCATCAGAATAGGGAAGAAAGGGGATTTAAGTGACTTTGAACGTGGCGTGGGTGTTGGTGCCAGACGGGCTGCTCTGAGTATTTCAGAAACTGCTGATCTACTGGGATTTTCACGCACGAGGTCAGAGGAGAATGGCCACATGAAAGCATGGATCCATCCTGCCTTGTATCAATGGTTCAGGATGGCTAACACCACTGGTGTAATGGTGTGGGGGAGATTTTCTTGGAACACTTTGGGTCCATTAGTACCAATTGAGCATGGTGTCAACACCACAGCCTACCTGAGTATTGTTGCTGACCATGTCCATCCCTTTATGAGCACAGTGTCTCCATCTTCTGATGGCTACTTCCAGCAGGATAACGCACCATGTCATAAAGCGCCAATCATCTCAGACTGGTTACTTGAACATGACAATGAGTTCACTAGACTCAAATGGCCTCCACAGTCACCAGAGCTCAATCCAATAGAGCACCTTTGGGATGTGGTGGAACGGGAGATTCTCATCATGGATGTGCAGCCAACAAATCTGCAGCAACTGCGTGATGCTATCATGTCAATATGGAGCAAAATCTCTGAGGAATATTTCCAGTCGCTTGTTGAATCTCTGCCACGAAGGATTAAGGCTGTTCTAAAGGCAAAAGGGGTCCAACCCGGTACTAGTACGGTGTACCTAATAAAGTGGCCAGTGAGTGTACAAACATACACACACACACACACACACACACACACACACACACAAGCAATTTATATGATTC
>NC_079439.1:72946200-72958700 GCF_903798145.1 Danio aesculapii
GATGGATGGATGGATGGATGGATGGATGGATGGATGGATGGATGGATAGACAGACAGACAGACAGACAGACAGAGAGACACATAGATGGATGGATAGATAGATAGATAGACAGAGAGACAGATAGATAGATAGATAGATAGATAGATAGATAGATAGATAGATAGATAGATAGATAGATAGATAGATAGATAGATAGAGATACAGATGGATGGATGGATGGATGGATAGATAGACAGACAGACAGACAGACAGACAGACAGACAGACAGACAGACAGACAGACAGACAGACAGAGAGACACATAGATGGATGGATAGATAGATAGATAGATAGACAGAGAGACACATAGATAGATAGATAGATAGATAGATAGATAGATAGATAGAGATACAGATGGATGGATGGATGGATGGATGGATGGATGGATGGATGGATGGATGGATGGATGGATAGACAGACAGACAGACAGACAGACAGACAGACAGACAGACAGACAGACAGAGAGACACATAGATGGATGGATAGATAGATAGATAGACAGAGAGACACATAGATAGATAGATAGATAGATAGATAGATAGATAGATAGATAGATAGATAGATAGATAGATAGATAGATAGATAGATAGATAGATAGATAGATAGATAGATAGATAGATAGATAGACAGACAGACAGAGAGACAAATAGATAGATAGATAGATAGATAGATAGATAGATAGATAGATAGATAGATAGATAGAGATACAGATGGATGGATGGATGGATGGATGGATGGATGGATGGATGGATGGATGGATGGATGGATGGATGGATGGATTGATGGATAGATGGATGGACGGATGGATGACAGGAAGGAATAAGAAACTGCCACTGTGATGTGCACACATGACTAACTGTTCTGAGAAATGCATGAACTGTTGTGCAAATGTAAATAGTGTGAGAAATGCACCAAAACCACTGAGAAAAACTGTACTATATTACATATCTTAACCACATTTAAATAGCTTTAGCAATACTGTTAACTGTCATGCCAATAAAACAACTTGAACTTGAAAGACAGATAAAACTTTGAGGAAAATGCACCTGCTATAAAGTGATATAAAAGGCGGATCTGTCAGTCAGTTAGTCAGATGCCACACACACACACACACACACACACACACACACACACAGGCGTTCTCTGACTGATGTGCATTGTGTAAATGACACTAGAGGTTCCTCAGCCTGTCGAGCTCTAATATGATTTTTAGCAGTTTGACAGGAAACATTTTGACAACGAGCCACTAAGTGACGATAAACGCTCCTCAGAAAGAAATGCTCGCTGGATCTGGCACAGTTTGTCTTTCTCTGTTTGAGGTGTTCGCTAACAACGCATTCACCAGGAGGAAATTGTGCTTTTTAAGTCTTCTGAAAGACGAGTGGTGGATTTAGGCATAGGCAATGTGAGCGGCATCTTGCTGGGGGCGGCACGGGGAGACGGTGCGAAAGAAATAATCCCAGAATGAAGACGTTAGGGGCAGTGGTGGAAAGAGTACTGAAAAATCATACTCAAGTAAAAGTACTTGCCTATAAATGTAGTGCAAGTAGAGTAAAAAGTATCTGTTGTAAATATTACTCAAAGTAAATAGTAGACCTTTCAAAAATACACAAGAGTAGTGAGTATTACGCTGTTAAAACTGACGCGTTTACATGTTACTTGTGGATGTGTGTAAACGTAACATTCTGTAGCGCATCTAGTTATTGCCCGGCAGGCACACAACATCATAAGACGTTAATATTAGGTTAGATTTAGGTTGTGACGTCAGGTGACTAAAATTTAACATCTAGTCAGCGTCTAAGGACAACGTTATTTTGATGTCCATTAATGACGTCGATATTTGGTTGATTTTAGGTTGTTAGAAAGTAACCAAAATCCAACGTTGACCCAACATCTAAAACCAACATCATATTGACCTTAAACATTAAAGGTTCATATTTAAGAGTTTTGAAGAACGAAACGATCCTGGATCATGTCAAATCATTGATAAGCAAATCCAGCTAACTGAGTAATCCACGTACGGAGAACAGACCCATGGTTCGAGCCTCATCTGGGTCAGCTGGTGTTTCTGTGTGGAGTTTGCATGTTCTCCCTGTGTTGGTGTGGGTTTCCTGCGGGTGCTCCGGTTTCCCCCACAGTCCATACACATGTGCTATAGGGGAACTGATGAACTATGAAATTGGTGTTTCCCAGTACTGGGTTGCAGCTGGAAGGGCATCCGCTGTGTAAAACATATGCTGGAATAGTTGTTCTCCCTGTATTGGCGTGGGGTTTCCTCCAGGTGCTCCGGTTTCCCCCACAGTCCAAACACATGTGCTATAGGGGAATTGATGAACTATGAAATTGGTGTTTCCCAGTACTAGGTTGCAGCTGGAAGGGCATCCGCTGTGTAAAACATATGCTGGAATAGTTGGTGGTTCATTCTGCTGTGGTGGCCCCTGATGATTAAGAGACTAAGCTGAAATTAATAAATGCATTAAAGATAAAGAACAACACATCTTGAACAGTTTACAATGTTTTATTTTCATTTCATACACAGTTAATCTAATTGTGTGTAATAAATGAGCTTACGCTAAAATAAATGTCCTTTCTTTCTTAGGAGTACGCTAGTCTTTTCACAAGGGTAGTCCTTAATTTATTAAATGTCTGTGAGCGTTAAACCATGCTTATGTAAATAAAGCTGACTCTCCACCGTTAGCCTTTTATTGGAGCTAACAGTAATGTTACTGTGTGTTTCCCTTGAGGAATATGTCAATTGTGATTATTTTATATCAAGCCCAAAATTCCACACAATGTCAACACACCTGAAAAAACTGATTTACTTGCTCTGAAAGTCATTTTAAAAATGATAATTGCAAGTGTAATTGAATAGGACTGAAAGGCAGGTGTTAATTAGATTTGCTGTCATTGTGGCAAATGGACTCAGATACTGCATGTGTCCTATTGTGACTGAGTTCATGTGATATTAAATCACTACCTGTCAACAACTGTTTAATTTTAATTGTTTTTAGCTGTGAATAGCTTGTTTATTTATTTATTTATTTATTTATTTATTTATTTATTTATTTATTTATTTATTGATCATTCATTGAATCATTCGTTCGTTCGTTAATTCATTCATTCATTCGATTATTCATGTATTTGTTTAATTATTCATTCATTGTTCGTT
Organism: Danio aesculapii; assembly: GCF_903798145.1. Classification (NCBI taxonomy): domain Eukaryota; kingdom Metazoa; phylum Chordata; class Actinopteri; order Cypriniformes; family Danionidae; genus Danio; species Danio aesculapii. Next base: position 72,949,409 of record NC_079439.1, read on the forward strand.
CATTTATTTATTTATTTATTTATTTATTTATTTATTTATTTATTTATTTATTTATTTATTTATTTATTTATTTATTTATTTATTTGTTTGTTTGTTTGTTTGTTTATTTATTTGTTTATTCATTTATTGATTTTTTTGATTTATTCATCCATTCAGCATTTTTATAATTCATTCATTCATTCATTCCATTTATTCATTCATTTTATTAATTTGATTATTCAGGTATTTGTTTATTAATTAATTCATTCATTCATCCATTTGTTTATTAATTCATTAATTTGATCATTTATTCATTTAATAATTATTTCAATCATTCCATTAATTTACTAATGCATTCATTAATTCTATCATTTGTTTATTTTTTTATCCATTCATTCACTCAGCATCTGTTTGATTATTCATTCATTCATTCATTCCTTTAATTTGATGATTCATGTATTAGCTTATTCCTTTATTCCTTTATTAATTAATTGATTGATTGATTGATTGATTGGTTGATTGATTGATTGATTGATTGATTGATTGATTGATTGATTGATTGATTGATTGATTGATTGATTGATTGATTGATTGATTGATTTATTTATTTATTTATTTATTCATCCATTCATTCATTCAGCATTTGTTTGATCATTTATTTAATTATTTGTTCATTCATTCAGTCATTCATTCATTATATTAAATTAATTGTTCATTTATTGTTTGTTTATTCATTCATTCATTCATTATTTTTGCTTTTGGTTGCATTTTTGTATACATAGTGCTTTGAGTTTTAATAAAAAAATGTTATTATTATCTGATATTATTATTATTATTATTATTATTATTATTATTATTATTATTATTATTATTATTATTATCTGATATTATTATTATCTGATATTATTATTATTATTATTATTATTATTATTATTATTATTATTATTATTATTATTATTATTATTATTATTATTATTTTGCTCGAAGGGCTTATTTTGCTAGTTATTCTTTTATCTCAATTTTGTTTTCCTTATTTTTTATTTTATTGTTTCTTTATTGCGTAATTTAGTAATTGATTAGCACAATAGTTTACATTTTGACAATTCTAGCTACTAATATGTGAACATTTCAGATACAAATGTGCACCTATTGAAAAGTTCACAGCTTTTGTACCTTTCTGAATCATATTTGTAGGCCTTAACAAGTTAAATAAATGAATAAATAAATAAATAAATAACAACCATCCATTTCCGTGCCTTCCATGCGTCCTGGCAAAACCTCCATGTTATACTATAATTTCATCCAAATATTAATACAGCACAGCTTATTCTTCAGCAAATTACTTGCATTCACAAAATAAGGGGGAAAAGGAAAATATGTGAATATACAAGAAGCAATGATGGGAACACTAATCACCATAATGGTGACTAATGAACATTTATAATAGCATATCAACAACACTAAACACAGCTAATGCATCTATTACCGCTAAATCACATCACATCCCATCCTCTCATATAGGATTTAGCAACATTCATGGTCCAGTCAGACATAGTTGAAGTCTGAATTATTAGGCCCCCCTGCATATTTTTAGATATAACAGAGAGAATATACTTGTTTTAATACATTTCTAAACATAATTTTAATAAATAATTTCTAATAACTGATTTCCGTTATCATTGCAATGACTAGATATTGACTAGATATTCTTCAAGACACTAGTATTAAAGGCAATTTAATTAGACATCATTGTATAACAGTGGTTTGTTTTGGAGACAATCCAAAACTAATATTGCTTAAGGGTGCTAATATTATTGACCTTAAAATGGGTTTAAAACAATTAAAAAGGATTATAGGAAATACTGTGAAAATTTCCTGAATCTGTTCAACATCATTTGGAAAGTACTTGAAAAAAATTTACAAGAAGGCGAATAATTTTGACTTCAACTGTATACTCACTGGCCACTTTATTAGGTACACCTTACTAGTACCGGGTCAGACCCCATTTTGCCTTCAGAACTGCCTTAATCCTTCATGGCAGAGATTCAACAAGCTACTGGAAATATTCCTCAGAGATTTTGCGCCATATTGACATGATAGCATCACACAGTTGCTGCTGATTTGTCGGCTGCACATCCATGATGCCAATCTCCCGTTCCACCACATCCCAAAGGTGCTCTATTGGATTGAGCTCTGGTGACTGTGGAGGCCATTTGAGTACAGTGAACTCATTGTCATGTTCAAGAAACCAGTCTGAGATGATTCACGCTTTATGACATGGTGCGTTATCCTGCTGGAAGTAGCCATCAGAAGATGGAGACACTGTGGTCATAAAGGGATAGACATGGTCAGCAACAATACTCAGGTAGGCTGTGGTGTTGACACCATGCTCAATTGGTACTAATGGGCCTCAAATGTATTTTGCTGCCATGTGATTGGCTGATTAGAAATTTGCGTTGGTGAGCAGTTGGACAGGTGTACCTAATAAAGTGGCCGGTGAATGTATAAGCTGTCAGCGTCAACAAGTTTGGCCAATTAAGCAGCAAGATTTGCAGAAACAGAACTTTTCTATGTACATTTATAAGCAGACTGGTATAAGTGCATCCATCAGGGTTTCTGGAGGGATGGAAAGGGAGCTGACACAATTATCAGTGGGCAGATGTTCAGACTGTCACAGGTATATTTCTGGGTGGATCATTATACGGGTGTGTTCTGTATCATCCCGCAGGACACAGTGTGCAACAACATCATCTTTTTTTCCTCATGCTGGCTATTTCTGACACTTTATTTCAAGATGACACACTTCCGTCATTTCCATACACAAGAGGCAGTGCAAGACAAGCTAAAACACATAACTCTGCTCTTAAGTTTTAAGATATTTATTTATTTATTTATTTATTTATGCATTTATTTATTTATTTATTTATTTATGCATTTATTTTTATTATAACAATTAAGTGCAAAACAAGCAAAAATACATAGCATATGTATGTTCTTGAGCATTAAGCTGTTTTTATGTATTTGTTTATTTGTTTGTTTGTTTGTTTGTTTGTTTGTTTTATTTATTTATTATTTATTAACTTAATTTACTTATTATGTATTCATTTTTATTATAATATTTTAAGTGCAAAACAAGCAACAATACATATCATGTGTATGTTCTTACGCATTAAGCTGTTTATATTGATTGATTGATTGATTGATTGATTGATTTAGTTGTTTATGAGTTTGTTTATGTGTCATATAATATATATATATATATATATATATATATATATATATATATATATATATATATATATATATATATATATATATATATACTGTATACACAGTATTGTAGTGTATATACACAGTATTGTATATACACAGTGTACAATAGTACACTAGTGTGTATAGTGTGTACAATAGTGTATATACACAGTATTGATTTTAGCATAAACAAAAAATGATAACATTAATATAACATGAAACTTAAACATGTTTAAAACATTTTGAATAACGCTAATTTAAACAAAAAAGTATTTATTTATTTATTTATTTATTCATTTATTTATTTGTTTATTTATTTATAAATATGTGACCTTGCATGAACCACAAAACCAGCTTTAAGTGTCAGAAAAAAAAAGTATTCATGAACTAAAATATGAATAAATAAGCTTTCCATTGATGTGTACATTTGTAAGGACAGAGCAATATTTAGCTGAGAAATTATCATTTAAAATTTGGGTTAAAAAAAATCTAAATACAGAGAAAATCACCTTTAAAGTTGTACAAATATTATAAAAAATAAATATTTATATATATATAAAATAACAAAATACAAGGTTAAAATAAAATTACCAAATCGAACAAAACGAAGGTTAAAACTGAACAAATAAATGAATAAATGACAAATGACAAAGGAAAAGGCTAAATATGTTTAGTCCCGTGAAGAATTTAATTTTGTTGACCTTACTGAAAAAATAAATGTATGAATTATTAAAAATCTACAAGATAGATAGATAGATAGATAGATAGATAGATAGATAGATAGATAGATAGATAGATAGATAGATAGATAGATAGATAGATAGATAGATAGATAGATAGATAGATAGATAGATAGATAGATAGATAGATAGATAGATAGATAGAAAGAAAAACTTAAGAGGGCATCATAGCATCATGTAACATCACACACCTTTAATCTTTAAGAAAGATGAGAACAAACTTTCAAGGTGGGAAAACTACAGAGGTATTTTCAGGCCACGATGTCAGCAGAGAACGCTTTGATTGTGGAACAGTGCAGTCAAGTTAACCAGTGCCCTCCAGAAATCACTGAATTAAATGAGCACATAATAAAACAATAAAATCAGTTCTTAATTGTTTTAAACCCATTTTAAGCTCAGTATTATTAGCCCCTTAAGCAATATTTGTTTTGTTTACAGAACAAACCACTGTTATACAATGACTTGCCTAATTATTTTACCCTAGTTAAGCCTTTAAATGTCACTTTAAGCTGAATACTAGTATCCTGAAGAATATCTAGTCTAATATTATGTGCTGTCATCTTTTCTCCATTAAAGAGAGTTCAAATTTAACAGGAGGGCATATAATTCTGACTTCAACTCTGTTTTGGTCCACAAATTATCATTATTATTATCATTAATATTATTATTATTATTATTATTATTATTATTATTATTATTTTGTTCTCAGACCTTTCCCAGAGATGGGTTGCAGCCGGAAGGGCATCCGTTTCGTAAAGCATATGCTGGATAAGTTGGTGGTTCATTCCGCTGTGGCGACCCCAGATTAATAACAGGACTAAGCCAAAAAGAATATGAATGAATGAATGTTCTCAAGCCTTATGCATTATTTTACCTTATATTCTGTGCTATGAAAATACACACACAAAAAAAGATCTCAAGAATCATTGCACTCACAAAATCCTGGAGAGACTGGTTTAATAACACATGATTAACATTAGTGCAACTCGTAATTATGTATTAGGTCAATTGTTTAAATTGCAGTACACTAGCAAGCATGAGCGGTTCTCAGACCATTATAGTGTTTCTCAGTTAGTTTTTATTAAATGTTCTCACAATGTTGATTGAAAAAAACATGTTTAAAGCAGGTATATTTTATAATCAGATCTCAACAGGCAGCAAGTGTACTGAAGATAAAATTGCCGTGATATTATTGTATTGTCTTGACCTTGTGAGAATTCATCCCGAGGCCTCTAGAGATTGTGTAGCGACATTGATCCAAGACCTCTGAAGAGATGATGCCAACCATACAGGATTTCTAGAGGTCTCCATAATCCTGGACCAGGCCGTATCCTGAGCAGATGCTGTGGTGGTCATGGAGGAGTGGAGAGCATGAGACCCCAGTGACAGACGAGTCTTCGCATTGATCTTGTGGGTCAGCCTGAACACTCGCCGGTGACCTACTCACACCTGCAGCATTCTCTAGCCTCCAGCGCCTAGACTGCAGCTCTGCACAAGAAGTTTGGCCAGGGGAGAAATGGTCGTGTCCAACTGAGCCTGGTTTCTCTCCAGGTTTTTTCCTCTTTGGTCAATCGGTGAAGTTTGTTCCTCCACTGTGGCTACTGGCTTGCTTGATTTGGGACTTGTGGAGCTGCACATCAATGGATTTGCTCTTCATTGTTTGGACTTTCAGCAGTGAAAATTAACTCACACTGAGCTGAACTGAACTTCAACTCTGAAAACTGGACTGGCACAGTTTACTAGAACTTCTATGTTCAGCTGCTTTGACACAATTTACATTGTAAAAGCGCTAGAGAAATAAAGATGAATTGAATTGAACTCTGGTAAGAATGTTAAGGGTGATCTTTAAACGTAAGGGTTAGGAGTAAACGTAACAGTGCATCAACAAATGTTAAGTAAATGCATGCACACACGTGAACTGCATCAAGTGGAGCTCAATGCAGAATTCAGAAAGCCTTGTTATTAAAGTCACGGAGACTCCAGGATCCACCGTCATGCCATCTCCAGTGTCTGCCTGTCCAGAATACTGATCTCCTGCACCTGATTCTCATTACCACACCCATCTGCTGTCTATAGGAGCACACACTCAGTCTGGACTACACTGATGCTCATCTCTGCACTCTCAAAAATAAAGGTACGCGAGCTGTCACTGGGGTGGTACATTTTTGGACAAAGGGTCCATATTGGTACCTCAAAAGTATATATTAGTACCTACAAATTTTAAGAGGAACACTTTTGTACTCTTTAGGTACTAATATGCACCCTTGAGGTATTAAAATAGACCTTTTAGCTACAAATTTGTACCTTTTGGAAAGGTACCACCCCAGTGACAGCTCATGTACCTTTATTTCTGAGAGTGTGAAGATCCAGTTCTGTTCTCCAGGGGCCGGTTGCACCAGTAATGCTAATGTAAAAATGAAAAACAGTGCTTTATTATGTTACGTTAAAATTATGTTATTACGTTAAACAGAACGTAACAATACATTAGGACCATTGTTCTTGCTTACAACCCTCAAGATGGTCTACAGCTTGTTGTTCACTATCAGAAGAATCTTCTCTGTTTCTGCACTTTATAAAGTATAAATTTGTAAAAAGTGCATCATCTAACAATAAACACACTCAGGTATTGCAGCAATCAGAGAGAAACTGCATGGAGATTTGATAGATATTGTAGTTTTGAAAAGCCAAACACTGAAAGACTGTCATTACCACAGCAGGATGGTAAGCAAGACATTATTCAAGGAGGAGAAACTTCATCAATAAACCTCAATATTTATCCCACAGCCTTTTGTATGAATGAAGCAAGACGCAAGGGTGATGTTTCAAACGAAGTGTAACGTCTAGCAATTGTTGGAGTTTACTGTGAAATCATTGACAGATTTTCTCAGCTGAATATCACGAAACGACTAAATCAAAAGAGAACTCGTAAAAGTCTTCTGTGTCAGATGTTGATATTTGCAAAGTGAAATATGAGCAATCCCATCTGACAGAAAGATATCACTCTTGTCAGTTATTAGCAAACATTCATATAGTAACATTATTTAAACCTGATCAGGCATTTATATGGGGCATTTTATAGTACTATAGTTCTTGTGTTACCATGGAAACTGTAGAATGACCAAAATAGATAAATTATTACAGTTGATGTGTTACCATAGCAACTATTGAATCACCACAACAGATCAATAATTATAGTTCCTGTGGTACTGTAGCAACTATGGAATCACCACAACAGATACATTTTTATAGTTCCTTTGTTACCGTAGCAACTATAGAATCCCCACAACAGATCAATAATTATAGTTGTCGTGTTACCATAGCAACTAATGAACAACAATGGGTCATTTATTATAGGTGTTGCATTAAGGTAGCAACGATAGAATCACCACTACGGATCAATTTTTATAGTTCCTGTGTTACCATAGCAACTATAGAATCACCAGAGCAGATCAATTATTATAGTAGCTGTGTTACCATAGTAACTATAGAATCAGCACAGATCAATTATTATAGTAACTGCGTTACCATAGCAACTATAGAATCATCACAAGACACCAATTATTATAATCGCTGTGTAACCGTGGCAACTAAAGAATCACCACAGCTGATAAATTAATTATAGTTGATGTGTTACCATAGTAACTTTAGAATCATCACAGCAGATCAATTATTATAGTTAATGCATTACAGTAGCAACTATAGAATCACCACTGATTTATTATTGTAGTAGCTGCGTTACTGTAGCAACTATACAACCACCACAAAACATCAATTATTATAGTTCCTGTGTTACCATAGAAACTATAGAATCGCCACAGATGATAAATTGTTACAGTAACTGCATTATTGTAGCAACTATAGAATCACCACAACAGATCAATTATAGTAGCTGTGTTACCATAGCAACTATAGAATCACGTGTTACTGCAGCAACAGTAGAATAACCCTAATAGATCAATTATTATAGTTGCTGTGTTATCATAGCAACTATAGAATCACCACTACAGATCAACTATTAAAGTAGCTGTGTAACCGTAGCAAACATAGAATCACCACAGACCAATTATTATAGTTGATATCTTACCATAGCAACTATAGAATCACTGCAACAGATCCATTATAAGAGTTGATGTGTTACCGTAGCAACTATAGAATCACCACAACAGATCCATTATAATAGTTGATGTGTTACCGTAGCAGCTATAGAATCACCACAGTCCAATTATTATAGTTGATGTGTTACCGTAGCAACTATAGAATCGCCACAACAGATCCATTATAATAGTTGATGTGTTACCGTAGCAGCTATAGAATCACCACAGTCCAATTATTATAGTTGATGTGTTACCGTAGCAACTATAGAATCGCCACAACAGATCCATTATAATAGTTGATGTGTTACCGTAGCAGCTATAGAATCACCACAGTCCAATTATTATAGTTGATGTGTTACCGTAGCAACTATAGAATCGCCACAACAGACCCATTATAATAGTTGATGTGTTACCGTAGCAACTATAGAATCACTGCAACAGATCGATTAAAATAGTTGATGTGTAACCGTAGCTACTATAGAATAGCCACAGACCAATTATTATAGTTCATGCATTACCATAGCAACTGTAGAATCACCACAGCAGATCAATTATTATAGTAGCTGTGCTACCATAGCAACTATAGAATCGCCACAACAGATCCATTATAATAGTTGATGTGTTACTGTAGCAACTATAGAATCGCAACAACAGACTTATTATAATAGTTGATGTGTTACTGTAGCAACTATAGAATCACCACAACAGACTTATTATAATAGTTGATGCGTTACCGTAGCAGCTATAGAATCGCCACAGACCAATTATTATAGTTGATGTGTTACCGTAGCAACTATAGAATCACTGCAACAGACCCATTATAATAGTTGATGCGTTACCGTAGCAGCTATAGAATAGCCACAGACCAATTATTATAGTTCATGCATTACCATAGCAACTGTAGAATCACCACAGCAGATCAATTATTATAGTAGCTGTGCTACCATAGCAACTAAAGAAACACCACAAAAGCTTTTACTGTAGTATGATTGTAAAACACTACAGTATCTACTCTGATTTAGTATAGGATCTTTCTGGGCACTGGGCATTTCTTTCTTTTATTTGTCTGGTAGTAAAATTTAACCTCTCATATTTTCAGTAACAATCTTGTATCCTGTTTTGTGCCTCAAAACACAGTGTCAGAAATACTAATAATACGATTATTCATCCTGTGAGCACAGACAACCTGCTCGACATTTCAATGAAACAACACCGTCTAGACTGTTC
>NC_079439.1:72962841-72982841 GCF_903798145.1 Danio aesculapii
ACGGGCAGAATCCCAGCACTGCTGAAAAGTGGCAGCACGGTGGCTCAGTGGTTAGCACTGTCACCTCACAGCAAGAAGGCCGCTGGTTCGAGTCCCGGCTGGGTCAGTTTGCATTTCTTTGTGGAGTTTGTATGTTGCCCCTGTGTTGGGGTGGGTTTCCTCCAGATAGATAGATAGATAGATAGATGGATAGATAGATAGATAGATAGATAGATAGATAGATAGATAGATAGATAGATAGATAGATAGATAGATAGATAGATAGATAGATAGACGGACAGACTGATAGACGGATAGATGGATGGACGGACGGATGGATGGATGTATGGATGGATTAATAGATAGATAGACAGACAGACAGACAGACAGACAGACGGATGGATGGATTGATGGAGGGATGGATAGATAGATAGATAGATAGATAGATAGATAGATAGATAGATAGATAGATAGATAGATAGATAGATAGATAGATAGATAGACTGATAGACTGATAGACTGATAGACTGATAGACAGATGGATGGACGGATAGACGGATGGATGGATGGATGGATGGATGGACGGATAGATAGATAGATGGATGGATGGATGGATGGATGGATGGATGGATGGATGGATGGATGGATTAATAGATAGATAGACAGACAGACAGACAGACAGACAGATAGATGGATGGATGGATTGATTAATAGATACATGGATAGATAGATGGATGGACGGACGAACGGACGGATGGATGGATTAATAGACAGACAGACTGACAGATAGATGGATGGATGGAAGGAAGGACGGATGGACAGACGGACGGACGGATAGATGGATGGATGGATGGATGGATGGATGGAGAGATGGATGGATGGATGGATGGATGGATGGATGGATGGATGGATGGATGGATGGATGAATGGATAGACAGACAGACGGATGGATTAGTTTATAGACAGATAGATGGATGGATGGATGGATGGATGGATGGATGGATTTAGACAGACAGACAGACAGACAGATAGATAGATAGATAGATAGATAGATAGATAGATAGATAGATAGATAGATAGATAGATAGATAGATAGATAGATAGATAGATAGATAGATAGATAGATAGATGGATTAATAGATACATGGATAGATAGATGGATGGAAGGACGGATGATGGATGGATGGATTAATAGACAGACAGACAGACAGACAGATAGATAGATAGATAGATAGATAGATAGATAGATAGATAGATAGATAGATAGATGGATGGATGGATGGATGGATGGATGGATGGATGATTAATAGATGGATGGATGGATGGATGATTAATAGATGGATGGATGGATGGATGGATGGATGGAAGGACGGACGGACGGACGGATAGATAGAGATGGAGGGAGGGAGGGATAGACAGACCCCGCAGTAAATAATTTGGATGATCTCGATGTCTCAGGAGAGTTTTCTGAAACATGTTTGTCTTTATATTGAACTCTTTGACGTTTGATCCCAGGCGCTCAGTATCTTGATCCATTTGAACAGTTGGAGAAACCTTGTAGAATCACTGGAGACGTGAGATCAATGCAGGACAAACATCTGAGACTCGCTCCAGGAGAAACACTGGAGACCTTACACAGATCAATCCTGCTGCAGAGTTAGTAGCTGGTTTGCCTTAAAGAAGGAATGAAATCAAAATGTCCTCCTCTTATTTGTATATACTTGTTATAAATAATGTCTCTGTGCACTTGAATGTTTTGTCAAATTAATTTGCCTTTATAATCTATAATCAAATGACATGATCTTCTTTACAGTCATTTAGGGAGGAGCTATCAGTCCTTTAGGGTGGGATTATCAGTCTTATAGTGCGGGACAATCAGTCAATTAGGAAGCATCCATCTTTCCTTCAGGGCAGGGCTATTAGTAATTTAGGGTGGGGCAACCAGTCATTTAGGGAGGAGCTATCAGCTCTTTTGGGGGGAGCTAATAGTCATTTAGGGTGCAGCTATAAATCCTTTTGGGCTGGATCATCAGTTATTAAGGGAGGAGCTATCAGTCATTTAGGGAGGAGCTATCAGTCTTTTAGGGAGGAGCTATCAGTCATTTAATGCAGGGCTATCAGTCTTAAAGGGCAGGACAATCAATAATTTAAGACGTGGCTATCTGTATTTGAGGGCGGGAGTATCAGTCCTTCAGGGTGAGGCTATTATTAATTTAGGGTGGGGCCTATCAGACATTTTAGTTGGGGCTATTAGTCATTTAGGGAGGAGCTATTAGTAATTTAGGGTGCAGCTACAAATCATTTAGGACGGGGCTATCAGTTATTAGGGGAGGAGCTATCAGCCATTTAGGGAGGAGCTACTGGTCATTTAGGGAGGAGCTATCCGTCATTTAGGGCGAAGCTATCAATAATTTAGTGCAGGGCTATCAGTCATATAGGGCGGGACAGTAATCATTTAGGGCGTGGCTATCAGTATTTGAGGGCGGGACTATCAATTCTTTAGGATAGGGCTATTAGTAATTTAGAGAGTGGCTATCAGTCTTTTAGGTTGGGCCTATCAGTCATTTAGGGAGGAGCTATCAGTTATTTTGGAAGGAGCCATTACTCATTTAGCATGCAGCTATAAATCCTTTAGGGCGGAGCTATCAGTCAGTAAGAGAGGAGCTACCAGTCATTTAGGGAGGAGCTTCTAGTCATTTAGGGAGGATCCATAGATATATACACTAGATATTGCATACGGACCTTGAGCATGCGTCAATAACGCCGCCACATTTGTACATTGCCGCCAGCACAAATGTAATTCAACCGCACTAGTCAAGACTAGTGTACCAAAGTGAAGATGCTGGACTATAGCACTGTGTACGAGTGTAGTAACAAGAAAACAAAGCACAAAGGCAGAACATTTCATAGGTAAGATCTGGCTTTTTACGTTTTTGTATTTTATAAACTTTTGTGCTAAACCAATAACATCATTGATATAGGGCTTTTAGTCTTTTCTTGATATCTGAGTGTGGAATCGTGGGAGTTGTAGTCTTCATCATCCTATGGGTTTCCTGCAGTAAATCATGCTGATGATGAGTAAAGTATTCAACACTTATTATCATGGCAGTGTGAAGCTGCTCTTTCCCTGCTTTCTAGAAAACCAACCCGGAAATTGAGTGTGTGGCATCATTAGCATGAACACACAGCACACACTAGTTAAAATTGATGATTTCTCTGGATTTAAACACTCTTATAGACAATTTGGTAAATGTCAGTGCATAAGTCAGCAAAATCTATAAGACTGCTCTAGCATATTTAATGACGGAGTGGTGTAGATATACAGTAGTGCCTTTAAAACAGCTGTAACCTTGATGTGTTATTTTCTGAAGCAGGGTGGTGATTCAGGCGCTGTCATTAGCTGAGCTGCTGTCTGAGGAGTCGCTGCCCATCTGTTCTGCTCAGTGCAGCGTCAGCACAGTCCTGATGACACCATCATAATGACAGACTGACACACACACACACACACACACACACACACACACACACACACTCACTCAATACAACTAATAAGAAAAACAGAGCTGTCAGTGTGGTTGCTGTGGAAGTAAACTGTACGGTGTCAAATATTGGAATTAGTACATCATCCATCCATCCATCCATCCATTTATCCATCCATCCATCTGCCTATCTATCTATCTATCTATCTATCTATCTATCTATCTATCTATCTATCTATCTATCTATCTATCTATCTATCTATCTATCTATCTATCTATCTATCTATCTATCTATCTATCTATCTATCAATCTATCTATCTATCTATCTATCTATTAATCCATCCATCTGCCTATCTATCTATCTATCTATCTATCTATCTATCTATCTATCTATCTATCTATCTATCTATCTATCTATCTATCTATCTATCTATCTATCTATCTATCTATCAATCTATCTATCTATCTATCTATCTATCTATTAATCCATCCATCTGCCTATCTATCTATCTATCTATCTATCTATCTATCTATCTATCTATCTATCTATTAATCCATCCATCCATCCCTCCATCCATCTATCTGGGCTAGTTAGTTTCTATTCCTAACTCAATCCGCCCGTCCATCCGTTCATCTATCTATCTATCTATCTATCTATCTATCTATCTATCTATCTATCTATCTATCTATCTATCTATCTATCTATCTATCTATCTATCTATCTATCTATCTATCTATCTATCTATCTATCTATCTATCTATCTATCTATCTATCTATCTATCTATTAATCCATCCATCCATCCATCCATCTATCTGGGCTAGTTAGTTTCTATTCCTAACTCAATCCGCCCATCCATCCGTTCGTCTATCTATCTATCTATCTATCTATCTATCTATCTATCTATCTATCTATCTATCTATCTATCTATCTATCTATCTATCTATCTATCTATCTATCTATCTATCTATCTATCTATCTATCTATCTATCTATATATCTATCTATCTATCTATCCAGCCGTCTATCATCCATCTATCCTCTAATCATCAGTTCAGTTAAGGGCGGCGTGTGAACTTTTCCTCTGGACTCAGTTTCAGGGCAGATCTTCAATAAGTAGATCTCAGCAGCCCCGCGGTGCCAATTGAGTGTGAAATGAATTCACTTAGACTTGCAAAAGCTTTTGGGTTTTCTGTATGTGTGGCGACGCTCCAACTGCTTACCCTAAAGTAAAAATAAATAAATAAATACTCTGGATGCAGCGTCAGGCTCCGACTCCAATTGATCCAAACCCCTTCTTCCATGTTTGGTGAGGATAATGTTAGCGAATGCAAATCTAAAACATCAACCCTAAGGAACAACTCCCACAGAAGTACAATAAATTAATTAATTAATTAAATAATAGCAATAATCCCCACCCAAGAACGGTATCTTGTAGAATATTCTCTGTTAAATGTTGAACAGAACTGCTGCTGACCTTGTAATTTATTACTGACCACGGCTTCAATGTTTAATTCATTCACTCAAGGTAACCGCAGAATAAATAGCTCTGCTTTCCCGGAGTTAGAAAGAGTGCATAATTTGTACTGCAGGTGGATTGTGTTTGTCTGCCCACTGAAGACACAATGAAGAAGTGGAGAGATGGAAAAAAAAAACACTTGCTGAACAAGAGATAAACTTTAACATTCCCCCTATGGATATACTGTAAATGGTGTGTGTGTGTGTGTGTGTGTGTGTGTGTGTGTGTGTGTGTGTGTGTGTGTGTGTGTATATATATATATATATAGTGTTGGGCAAGCTACTTGAAAAATGTAGTGAGCTAAGCTATTAGCTACTCTACTTAAAATGTAGCTTAACTACACTAAAAGCTACCCTCTGGGAAATGTAGCAAGCTAAGCTAAAAGCTAAATCGCAAAAGTAGCTTAGCTACATCTCAGCTATTTTTACAATTGTCATTTTAAATCGAAGCAACTTAAATCCAAGTCAATCATATTTTAGTGATCAATAAAACTGTCAATGAAACATATGAGGCAGAATAGTTCAGTTATTTACTGTAAATATTATGCTGTACTAAACAGAAACACATTATAGTATATAACAGCTAAAACTAAAAATCTAATAAAACCAGCTGTTGCTCGTTTAAAATACTATGGTAATTAATAGTAAAAGGAAATATTTTGGAACAATTGCATTATATATATATACTAAAGTATATATATATAGTATCAGAAATTAAGTCATTGCATCGTAACGTACTTCTCGAGGTATGGTCACGAGGAATCCTGCTTCATAAATAACTCCTCTCCCTCACCAGAGGTGGCAGTAACGCACTAAAAACTTTGTTGTCGAACACTGTAAAACAGGAAGAAGAAGAAATCGTCATTCTCGACCATAGACTGTAAAATATATGGACGGAGTATCCGTGACGTCACACATAGGTTTCTGAACACTGCAAAAGAAGCTACAAGTAGGCGTGGCCAACCGTCGCCATTTTGTTCGCGTGTCATCGCACTCACGGCGGGATACCAAACAAGGGCAAAGAGGCGGAGAGTGGGCGGAGCTACAGACACCTGCTGGCACTTTGCTTAGACCTGGCAGACAGACTTTACTATGGGAGAAACGCTTGATACTTTATTACCTGCGACTCGTTTGTGTTCTGACCACATGTGCTTGGCTGTACACTAGATCAATAAAGTGTTTAGACTTTTAAAAACACTGTAGTAATACAGTGAGCCACTAAACATTGTTCTTATGACGTTTTTCTAGAGGAGGAAAACGCGAAATACATCCAAACACTTCAGATATAGTGTGTGTTAGTAAATGCAAGACTACTGATGAAATCCAGCATAACACTGTATGATAACGCTTCAGATGACTGTTCTAGAGCCTACAGCTAATCAATCTGTCACATTCTGGAGTGCTTTACGGGTCTAAAGAAAGATATTAATGATAAATGATCTTAAATAAAACAAATACATTTATAGAGATGATATATATAAGTATATAACTTTACTCACATGGGAAACGGAGGCCACATGAATGGTTTGTGAGCACAATTAAGTGCACACAGCATCCCATATCATCTGATAATTGTAAGAAATAAGTCCAAAAGGCAGCTGACTTTGTAAAGCCACATAAAACAACACAAAAATACGATGAATATGCCGAGATCAGTGGCTAATCTGCCGGATTCAGCTGAGGTGAAGTGAGGGCGACCAGCGAGACCTAGCTGTCACTCAAGTGGCCACGCCCTTAATTATGCAAACTTAATATAACCTAATATAAAGGAAATGGATGAGTTATAAAAACATTCACCCCCCTCACAGTTGTCATGGAGGGTAATAATAGCTATATGAACCAAAATCGTTCTTTGTACCAGGCTGTAAACACCTTTTTTTCTGCTGTAAAGTTGGCCATTCTAACAGTGGGCTCAATTGCAATTTGCTCTATTATGGAGCCAGGACTAGCGGAATGTTGATGAATTGCAGTTTCAGTTACTTCCGTATTGGCTTCCCGAGGAATAGCGGGAGGTTGCCGCTTGTTCTCGACTTACTTTCATCAGCTAGACACCGGCATCACAGCTCCGTGAATGTCGGTGCCGTCACTTATTGATCGGCGATCGGTAAATGTAGCTTGTGTGGACGCTACTGCGCTACTTGACTAATAAAATAGCTTCGCTACTGAAAAGCTATTTAATTTAGAAAGTAGCGACGCTACCGCCACGCTACTGAGAAATGTAGTTAAACTAGTAGCGTCAGTACATGTAGCGACGCTACTGCCCAACACTGTATATATATACACACACACACACACACACACACACACACAGACAGACAAAGAGAGACAGGCAGACAAGAGACAGACAAAGAGAGAGAAGGACAGAAAAACAGACAGCTGACAGAGAGAATAACAGATAGATGGATGGATGGATGGATGGATGGATGGATGGATGGATGGATGGATGGATGGATGGATGGATGGATGGATGGATGGATGGATGGATGGATGGATGGATGGATGGATGACAGGAAGGAATGAGAAACTGCTACTATGATGTGCACAAATGACTAACTGTTCTGAGAAATGCATGAACTGTTGTGCAAATGTAAATAGTGTGAGAAATGCACCAAAACCACTGAGAAAAACTGTACTATATTACATATCTTAACCACATTTAAATAGCTTTAGCAATACTGTTAACTGTCATGCCAATAAAACAACTTGAACTTGAAAGACAGATAAAACTTTAAGGAAAATGCACCTGCTATAAAGTGATATAAAAGGCGGATCTGTCAGTCAGTTAGTCAGATGCCACACACACACGCACACACCCACGCACACACACACACACACACACACACACACACGCACACACACACACACACACACACACACACACAGGCGTTCTCTGACTGATGTGCATTGTGTAAATGACACTAGAGGTTCCTCAGCCTGTCGAGCTCTAATATGATTTTTAGCAGTTTGACAGGAAACATTTTGACAAGGAGCCACTAAGTGACGATAAACGCTCCTCAGAAAGAAATGCTCGCTGGATCTGGCACAGTTTGTCTTTCTCTGTTTGAGGTGTTCGCTAACAACGCATTCACCAGGAGGAAATTGTGCTTTTTAAGTCTTCTGAAAGACGAGTGGTGGATTTAGGCATAGGCAATGTGAGCGGCGTCTTGCTGGGGGCGGCACGGGGAGACGGTGCGAAAGAAATAATCCTAAAATGAAGACGTTAGGGGCAGTGGTGGAAAGAGTACTGAAAATCATACTCAAGTAAAAGTACTTGCCTATAAATGTAGTGCAAGTAGAGTAAAAAGTATCTGTTGTAAATATTACTCATAGTAAAAAGTAGACCTTTCAAAAATACTCAAGAGTAGTGAGTGTTACGCTGTTAAAACTGATGCGTTTACATGTAACTTGTGGATGTGTGTAAACGTAACATTCTGTAGCGCATCTAGTTATTGCCCGGCAGGCACACAACATCATAAGACGTTAATATTAGGTTAGATTTAGGTTGTGACGTCAGGTGACCAAAATTTAACATCTAGTCAGCGTCTAAGGACAACGTTATTTTGATGTCCATTAATGACGTCGATATTTGGTTGATTTTAGGTTGTTAGAAAGTAACCAAAATCCAACGTTGACCCAACATCTAAAACCAACATCATATTGACCTTAAACATTAAAGGTTCATATTTTTTAAGAGTTTTGAAGAACGAAATGATCCTGGATCATGTCAAATCATTGATAAGCAAATCCAGCTAACTGAGTAATCCACGTACGGAGAACAGACCCATGGTTCGAGCCTCATCTGGGTCAGCTGGTGTTTCTGTGTGGAGTTTGCATGTTCTCCCTGTGTTGGTGTGGGTTTCCTGCGGGTGCTCCGGTTTCCCCCACAGTCCATACACATGTGCTATAGGGGAACTGATGAACTATGAAATTGGTGTTTCCCAGTACTGGGTTGCAGCTGGAAGGGCATCCGCTGTGTAAAACATATGCTGGAATAGTTGTTCTCCCTGTGTTGGCGTGGGGTTTCCTGCGGGTGCTCCGGTTTCCCCCACAGTCCAAACACATGTGCTAAAGGGGAATTGATGAACTATGAAATTGGTGTTTCCCAGTACTAGGTTGCAGCTGGAGGGGCATCCGCTGTGTAAAACATATGCTGGAATAGTTGGCGGTTCATTCTGCTGTGGTGGCCCCTGATGATTAAGAGACTAAGCTGAAATTAATAAATGCATTAAAGATAAAGAACAACACATCTTGGACAGTTTACAATGTTTTATTTTTATTTCATACACAGTTAATCTAATTGTGTTTAATAAATGAGCTTACGCTAAAATAAATGTCCTTTCTTTCTTAGGAGTACGCTAGTCTTTTCACAAGGGTAGTCCTTAATTTATTAAATGTCTGTTAGCGTTAAACCATGCTTATGTAAATAAAGCTGATTCTCCACCGTTGGCCTTTTATTGGAGCTAACAGTAATGTTACTGTGTGTTTCCCTTGAGGAATATGTCAATTGTGATTATTTTATATCAAGCCCAAAATTCCACACAATGTCAACACACCTGAAAAAACTGATTTACTTGCTCTGAAAGTCATTTTAAAAATGATAATTGCAAGTGTAATCGAATAGTACTGAAAGGCAGGTGTTAATTAGATTTGCTGTCATTGTGGCAAAATGGACTCAGATAATGCATGTGTCCTATTGTGACTGAGTTCATATGATATTAAATCACTACCTGTCAACAATTGTTTAATTTTAATTGTTTTTAGCTGTGAATAGCTTATTTATTTATTTATTTATTTATTTATTTATTTATTGATCATTCATTTAATCGTTCGTTCGTTCGTTAATTCATTCATTCATTCGATTATTCATGTATTTGTTTAATTATTCATTCATTGTTCGTTCATTTATTTATTTATTTATTTATTTATTTATTTATTTATTTATTTATTTATTTATTTGTTTGTTTGTTTGTTTGTTTGTTTGTTTATTCATTTATTGATTTATTTTTATTTATTTATCCATTCAGCATTTTATAATTCATTCATTCATTCATTCATTCATTCCATTTATTCATTCATTTTATTAATTTGATTATTCAGGTATTTGTTTATTAATTAATTCATTTATTCATCCATTTGTTTATTAATTCATTAATTTGATCATTCATTCATTTAATAATTATTTCAATCATTCCATTAATTTACTAATGCATTCATTAATTCTATCATTTGTTTATTTTTTATTCATTCATTCACTCAGCATCTTTTTGATTATTCATTCATTCATTCATTCATTCATTCCTTTAATTTGATGATTCATGTATTAGTTTATTCCTTTATTCCTTTATTAATTAATTGATTGATTGATTGATTGATTGATTGATTTATTGATTTATTTATTTATTTATTTATTTATTCATCCATTCATTCATTCAGCATTTGTTTGATCATTTATTTAATTATTTGTTCATTCATTCAGTCATTCATTTATTATATTAAATTAATTGTTCATTTATTGTTTGTTTATTCATTCAATCATTATTTTTGCTTTTGGTTGCATTTTTGTATACATAGTGCTTTGAGTTTTAATAAAAAAATGTTATTATTATCTGATATTATTATTATTATTATTATTATTATTATTATTATTATTATTATCTGATATTATTATTATTATTATTATTATTATTATTATTATTATTATTATCTGATATTATTATTATTATTATTATTATTATTATTATTATTATTATTATTATTATTATTATCTGATATTATTATTATTATTATTATTATTATTATTATTATCTGATATTATTATTATTATTATTATTATTATTATTATTATTATTATTATTATTATTATTATTATTATTATTATTATTATTATTTGCTCAAAGGGCTTATTTTGCTAGGTATTCTTTTTATCTCAATTTTGTTTTCCTTATTTTTTATTTTATATTATTTCTTTATTGCGTAATTTAGTAATTGATTAGCACAATAGTTTACATTTTGACAATTCTAGCTACTAATATGTGAACATTTCAGATACAAATGTGCATTGAAAAGTTCACAGCTTTTGTACCTTTCTGAATCATATTTGTAGGCCTTAACAAGTTAAATAAATGAATAAATATATAAATAAATAACAACCATCCATTTCCGTGCCTTCCATGCGTCCTGGCAAAACCTCCATGTTATACTATAATTTCATCCAAATATTAATACAGCACAGCTTATTCTTCAGCAAATTACTTGCATTCACAAAATAAGGGGGAAAAGGAAAATATGTGAATATACAAGAAGCAATGATGGGAACACTAATCACCATAATGGTGACTAATGAACATTTATAATAGCATATCAACAACACTAAACACAGCTAATGCATCTATTACTGCTAAATCACATCACATCCTCTCATATAGGATTTAGCAACATTCATGGTCCAGTCAGACATAGTTGAAGTCTGAATTATTAGGCCCCCCTGCATATTATAGAGAATATACTTATTTTAATACATTTCTAAACATAATTTTCATAAATAATTTCTAATAACCGATTTCTGTTATCATTGCAATGACTAGATATTGACTAGATATTCTTCAAGACACTAGTATTAAAGGCTTAACTAGGTTAATTAGAGTAAAGTTAGGGTAATTAGACATCATTGTATAACAGTGGTTTGTTCTGGAGACAATCCAAAACTTATATTGCTTAAGGGGGCTAATAATATTGACCTTAAAATGTGTTTAACACCATTAAAAACTGCTTTTATTCTAGCCGAAATAAAAGAAATAACTTTCTCCAGAAGAAAAAATATTATAGGAAATACTGTGAAAATTTCCTGAATCTGTTCAACATCATTTGGGAAGTACTTGAAAAAATTTACAAGAAGGCGAATAATTTTGACTTCAACTGTATACTCACTGGCCACTTTATTAGGTACACCTTATTAGTACCGGGTCGGACCCCCTTTTGCCTTCAGATCTGCCTTAATCCTTCGCGGCAGAGATTCAACAAGCTACTGGAAATATTCCTCAGAGATTTTGCTCCATATTGACATGATAGCATCACACAGTTGCTGCAGATTTGTCGGCTGCACATCCATGATGCCAATCTCCCGTTCCACCACATCCCAAAGGTGCTCTATTGGATTGAGTTCTGGTGACTGTGGAGGCCATTTGAGTACAGTGAACTCATTGTCATGTTCAAGAAACCAGTCTGAGATGATTGCCGCTTTATGACATGGTGCGTTATCCTGCTGGAAGTAGCCATCAGAAGATGGAGACACTGTGCTCATAAAGGGATGGACATGGTCAGCAACAATACTCAGGTAGGCTGTGGCGTTGACACCATGCTCAATTGGTTCTAATGGACCCAAAGTGTGCCAAGAAAATCTCCCCCACACCATTACACCACCAGCAGCCTGAACCGCTGATACAAGGCAGGATGGATCCATGCTTTCATGTTGTTGAGGCCAAATTCTGAGCTGAGCATCCGAATGTGGCAGCAGAAATGGAGACTCATCAGACCAGGCAACGTTTCTCCAATCTTCTATTGTCCAGTTTTGGTGAGCCTGTGTGAATTGTAGCCTCAGTTTCCTGTTCTTAGCTGACAGGAGCGGCACCCGGTGTGGTCTTCTGCTGCTGTAGCCCATCCGCCTCAAGGTTGGACGTGTTGTGTGTTCAGAGATGCTCTTCTGCAGACCTCGGTTGTAATGAGTGCTTATTTGAGTTACTGTTGCCTTTCTCTCAGCTGGAACCAGTCTGGCCATTCTCCTCTGCCCACAGAACTGCCGCTCACTGGATATTTCCTCTTTGTCAGACCATTCTCTGTAAACCCTAGAGATGGTTGTGTGTGAAAATCCCAGTAGATCAGCAGTTTCTGAAATACTCAGAGCAGCCCGTCTGTCACCAACAGCCATGCCATGTTCAAAGTCACTTAAATCCCCTTTGTTCTCTATTCTGATGCCTGCTTTGAACTGCAGCAGATCGTCTTGACCATGTCTACATGCCTAAATGCATTGAGTTGCTGCCATGTGATTGGCTGATTAGAAATTTGCGTTGGTGAGCAGTTGGACAGGTGTACCTAATAAAGTGGCTGGTGAATGTATAAGCTGTCACCGTCAACAAGTTTGGCCAATTAAGCAGCAAGATTTGCAGAAACAGAACTTTTCTATGTACATTTATAAGCAGACTGGTATAAGTGCATCCATCAGGGTTTCTGGAGGGATGGAAAGGGAGCTGACACAATTATCAGTGGGCAGATGTTCAGACTGTCACAGGTATATTTCTGGGTGGATCATTATACGGGTGTGTTCTGTATCATCCCGCAGGACACAGTGTGCAACAACATCATCTTTCTTTTCCTCATGCTGGCTATTTCTGACACTTTATTTCAAGATGACACACTTCCGTCATTTCCATACACAAGAGGCAGTGCAAGACAAGCTAAAACACATAACTCTGCTCTTAAGTTTTAAGATGTTTATTTATTTATTTATTTATGCATTTATTTATGCATGCATTTATTTATGCATGCATTTATGCATTTATTTTTATTATAACAATTAAGTGCAAAACAAGCAAAATTACATAGATCATTAAGCTGTTGTTATTTGTTTGTTTGTTTGTTTGTTTGTTTGTTTGTTTATTTATTATGTATTCATTTTTATTATAATTGTATCATTTTATATAAAAGTGTAAAACAAGCAAAAATACATAACCTGTATATGTTCGTAAGAATGAAGCTGTTTTTATTTATTTATTTATTTATTTATTTATTTATTTACTATTCCTTTATTTACTTATTATGTATTTATTTTTATTATAATATTTTAAGTGCAAAGCAAGCAACAATACATAACATGTGTATGTTCTTACGCCTTAAGCTGTTTATATTGATTGATTGATTGATTGATTGATTGATTGATTGATTGATTGATTGATTTAGTTGTTTATGAGTTTGTTTATGTCATATTATATATATATATATATAACATTAATATAACATGAAACTTAAACATGTTTAAAATATGTTGAATAATGCTAATTTGAACAAAAAAAGTATTTATTTATTTATTTATTTATTTATTTATTTATTTATTCATTTATAAATATGTGACCTTGCATTAACCAGAAAACCAGCTTTAAGTGTCAGAAAAAAATTTATTCATGAACTAAAATTTGAATAAATAAGCTTTCCATTGATGTGTACATTTGTAAGGACAGAGCAATATTTAACTGAGAAATTATCATTTAAAATTTGGGTTAAAAAAAAATCTAAATACAGAGAAAATCGCCTTTAAAGTTGTACAAATAAAGTGGTTGGCAATATACATTTTAATATTTTTTATTAAAAAAAACATCTATATATATATATAAAATAACAAAATACAAGGTTAAAATAAAATTATTAAATCAAACAAAACGAAGGTTAAAAATGAACAAATAAATGAATAAAGGACAAAGGAAAAGGCTACATATTTTTAGTCCCGTGAAGAATTTAATTTTGTTAACCTTACTGAAAAAATAAATGCATGAATTATTAAGAATTTACAACATGGATGGATGGATGGATGGATGGATGGATGGATGGATGGATGGATGGATGGATGGATGGATGGATGGATGGATGGATGGATGGATGGATGGATGGATGGATGGATAGATAGATAGATAGATAGATAGATAGATAGATAGATAGATAGATAGATAGATAGATAGATAGATAGATAGATAGATAGATAGATAGATAGATAGATAGATAGATAGATAGATAGATAGATAGATAGATAGATAGATAGATAGATAGATAGATAGATAGATAGATAGATAGATAGATAGATAGATAGATAGATAGATAGATAGATATTGTACTCTACTATGAACTCTACTATAAAGTCCAGGGTTATGTATTCAGCACTTGAGGCTACACTGGTTCAGGACGAGAACAAACTTTCAAGGTGGGGAAACTACAGAGGTATTTTCAGGCCACGATGTCAGCAGAGAACGCTTTGATTGTGGAACAGTGCAGTCAAGTTAACCAGTGCCCATTGAAAACGAACCTCCAGAAATCACTGAATTAAATGATCACATAATAAAACAATAAAAGCAGTTTTTTAATTGTTTTAAACCCATTTTAAGGTCAGTATTATTAGCCCCTTAAGCAATATTTGTTTTGTTTACAGAACGAACCACTGTTATACAATGACTTGCCTAATTATTTTACCCTAGTGAAGCCTTTAAATGTCATTTTAAGCTGAATACTAGTGTCCTGAAGAATATCTAGTCTAATATTATGTGCTGTCATCTTTTCTCCATTAAAGAGAGTTCAAATTTAACAGGAGGGCAAATAATTCTGACTTCAACTCTGTATTGGTCAACAAATCATTATTATTATTATAATAATCCGGTTTCCCCCACAGTCCAAAGACATGGTACAGGTGAATTGGGTAGGCTAAATTGTCCGTAGTTTATGAGTGTGAATGAGTGTGTATGGATGTTTCCCAGAGATGGGTTGCAGCTGGAAGGGCATCCGCTGCGTAAAACATGTGCTGGATAAATCGGCGGTTCATTCCGCTGTGGCGACCCCAGATTAATAAAGGGACTAAACCGAAAAGAATATGAATAAATGAATGTTCTCAAGCCTTATGCATTATTTTACCTTATATTCTGTGCTATGAAAATACACACACAAAAAAAGATCTCAAGAATCACTGCACTCACAAAATCCAGGAGAGACTGGTTTAATAACACATGATTAACATTAGTGCAACTCGTAATTATGTATTAGGTCAATTGTTTAAATTGCAGTACACTAGCAAGCATGAGCGGTTCTCAGACCATTATAGTGTTTCTGTGTTAGTTTTTATTAAATGTTCTCACAATATTGATTGAAAAAAACATGTTTAAAGCAGATATATTTTATAATCAGATCTCAACAGGCAGCAAGTGTACTGAAGATAAAATTGCCGTGATATTTTTGTATTGTCTTGACCTTGTGAGAATTCATCCCGAGGCCTCTAGAGATTGTGTAGCGACATTGATCCAAGACCTCTGAAGAGATGATGCCAACCATACAGGATTTCTAGAGGTCTCCATAATCCTGGACCAGGCCGTATCCTGAGCAGATGCTGTGGTGGTCATGGAGGAGTGGAGAGCATGAGACCCCAGTGACAGACGAGTCTTCGCATTGATTTTGTGGGTCAGCCTGGACACTAAGCCGGTGACCTACTCACACCTGCAGCTTCTCTATGATGGACGTCCAGCGTTCTCTAGCCTCCGGCGCCTAGACTGCAGCTCTGCACAGGAAGTTTGGCCAGAGGAGAAAAGGTCGTGTCCAACTGAGCCTGGTTTCTCTCCAGGTTTTTTCCTCTTTGGTCAATCGGTGAAGTTTGTTCCTTCACTGTCACCACTGGCTTGGGTGGTTTGGGACTTGTGGAGCTGCACATCGATGGATTTGCTCTTCAGTGTTTGGACTTTCAGCTGTAACATTAACTCACACTGAGCTAAGCTGAACGTCAACTCTGAAAACTAGACTGGCACAGTTTACTAGAACTTCTATGTTCAGCTGCTTCGACACAAATTACATCGTAAAAGCGCTTGAGAAATAAAGATGAATTGAATTGAACTCTGGTAAGAATGTTAAGGGTGATCTTTAAACGTAAGGGTTAGGAGTAAACGTAACAGTGCATCTACAAATGTTAAGTAAATGCATGCACACACGTGAACTGCATCAAGTGGAGCTCAATGCAGAATTCAGGCTTGTTATTAAAGTCACGGAGACTCCAGGATCCACCGTCATGCCATCTCCAGCGTCTGCCTGTCCAGAATACTGATCTCCTGCACCTGATTCTCATTACCACACCCATCTGCTGTTTATAGGAGCACACACTCAGTCTGGACTACACTGATGCTCATCTCTGCACTCTTAAAAATAAAGGTACGCGAGCTGTCACTGGGGTGGTACATTTTTGGACAAAGGGTCCATATTGGTACCTCAAAAGTATATATTAGTACCTTCAAATTTTAAGAGTAACACTGTTGTACTCTTTAGGTACTAATATGCACCCTTGAGGTATATTTAGCTACAAATTTGTACCTTTTGGAAAGGTACCACCCCAGTGACAGCTCATGTACCTTTATTTCTGAGAGTGTGAAGATCCAGTTCTGTTCTCCAGGGGCCGGTTGCACCAGTAATGCTAATGTAAAAATGAAAAACAGTACTTTATTATGTTACGTTAAAATTATGTTATTACGTTAAACAGAACGTAACAATACATTAGGACCATTGTTCTTGCTTACAACCCTCAAGATGGTCTACAGCTTGTTGTTCACTATCAGAAGAATCTTCTCTGTTTCTGCACTTTATAAAGTATAAATTTGTAAAAAGTGCATCATCTAACAATAAACACACTGAGGTATTGCAGCAATCAGAGAGAAACTGCATGGAGATTTGATAGATATTGTAGTTTTGAAAAGCCAAACACTGAAAGACTGTCATTACCACAGCAGGATGGTAAGCAAGACATTATTCAAGGAGGAGAAACTTCATCAATAAACCTCAATATTTATCCCACAGCCTTTTGTATGAATGAAGCAAGACGCAAGGGTGATGTTTCAAACGAAGTTTAACGTCTAGCAATTGTTGGATTTTACTGTGAAATCATTGACAGATTTTCTTAGCTGAATATCACGAAACGACTAAATCAAAAGAACTCGTAAAAGTCTTCTGTGTCAGATGTTGATATTTGCAAAGTGAAATATGAGCAATCCCATCTGACAGAAAGATATCACTCTTGTCAGTTATTAGCAAACATTCATATAGTAACATTATTTAAACCTGATCAGGCATTTATATGGGGCATTTTATAGTACTATAGTCCTTGTGTTACCATGGAAACTGTAGAATGACCAAAATAGATAAATTATTACAGTTGATGTGTTACCATAGCAACTATTGAATCACCACAACAGATCAATAATTATAGTTCCTGTGGTACCGTAGCAACTATGGAATCACCACAACAGATACATTTTTATAGTTCCTTTGTTACCGTAGCAACTATAGAATCCCCACAACAGATCAATAATTATAGTTGTCGTGTTACCATAGAAACTAATGAACAACAATGGGTCATTTATTATAGGTGTTGCGTTAAGGTAGCAACGATAGAATCACCACTACAGATCAATTTTTATAGTTCCTGTGTTACCGTAGCAACTATAGAATCACCAGAGCAGATCAATTATTATAGTAGCTGTGTTACCATAGTAACTGTAGAACCAGCACAGATCAATTATTATAGTACCTGCGTTACCATAGCAACTATAGAATCACCACAAGACACCAATTATTATAATCGCTGTGTAAACGTGGCAACTATAGAATCACCACAGCTGATAAATTATTATAGTTGATGTGTTACCATAGTAACTTTAGAATCATCACAGCAGATCAATTATTATAGTTAATGCATTACAGTAGCAACTATAGAATCACCACTGATTTATTATTGTAGTAGCTGCGTTACTGTAGCAACTATACAACCACCACAAAACATCAATTATTATAGTTCCTGTGTTACTATAGAAACTATAGAATCGCCACAGATGATAAATTGTTACAGTAACTGCATTATTGTAGCAACTATAGAATCACCACAAGACACCAATTATTATAATCGCTGTGTAACCGTGGCAACTATAGAATTACCACAGCTGATAAATTATTATAGTTGATGTGTTACCATAGTAACTTTAGAATCATCACAGCAAATCAATTATTATAGTTAATGCATTACAGTAGCAACTATAGAATCACCACTGATTTATTATTATAGTAGCTGTTACTGCGTTACTGTAGCAACTATAGAATCACCACAACAGATCAATAATTATAGTTGCTGTGTTATCATAGCAACTATAGAATCACCACTACAGATCAACTATTAAAGTAGCTGTGTAACCGTAGCAAACATAGAATCACCACAGACCAATTATTATATTTGATGCGTTACCGTAGCAACTATAGAATCACTGCAACAGATCCATTATAAGAGTTTATGTGTTACCTTAGCAACTATAGAATCGCCACAACAGATCCATTATAATTGTTGATGTGTTACCGTAGCAGCTATAGAATCACCACAGACCAATTATTATAGTTCATGTGTTACCGTAGCAACTATAGAATCGCCACAACAGATCCATCATAATAGTTGATGTGTTACCGTAGCAGCTATAGAATCACCACAGTCCAATTATTATAGTTGATGTGTTACCGTAGCAACTATAGAATCGCCACAACAGATCCATTATAATAGTTGATGTGTTACCGTATCAGCTATAGAATCACCACAGTCCAATTATTATAGTTGATGTGTTACCGTAGCAGCTATAGAATCGCCACAACAGATCCATTATAATAGTTGATGTGTTACCGTAGCAGCTATAGAATCACCACAGTCCAATTATTATAGTTGATGTGTTACCGTAGCAACTATAGAATCGCCACAACAGATCCATTATAATAGTTGATGTGTTACCGTAGCAACTATAGAATCGCCACAACAGATCCATTATAATAGTTGATGTGTTACCGTAGCAGCTATAGAATCACCACAGTCCAATTATTATAGTTGATGTGTTACCGTAGCAACTATAGAATCGCCACAACAGATCCATTATAATAGTTGATGTGTTACCGTAGCAACTATAGAATCGCCACAACAGATCCATTATAATAGTTGATGTGTTACCGTAGCAGCTATAGAATCACCACAGTCCAATTATTATAGTTGATGTGTTACCGTAGCAACTATAGAATCGCCACAACAGACCCATTATAATAGTTGATGTGTTACCGTAGCAACTATAGAATCACTGCAACAGATCGATAAAAATAGTTGATGTGTAACCGTAGCAGCTATAGAATAGCCACAGATCAATTATTATAGTTCATGCATTACCATATAAACTGTAGAATCACCACAGCAGATCAATTATTATAGTAGCTGTGCTAC
>NC_079439.1:72987841-72990341 GCF_903798145.1 Danio aesculapii
CAGAATGGCAGCTCTATAGATGATTCATAATGCACGCATAATAAAATTATGAATTAAGCTTTCTGCTATATTCAAAGGGCAAAATGACACAGTCATAATGTTCACGGTCATAATATATTTATATAAACTACAGTATTGTAATTAGCAGTTGCTTGACAACAGGTGCTGGTTACAGAACATCATGTCATGTTGCCCTTTGAATAATACAATCTATAAAATAAGGCCCAATCCCAATTCTACCCCTTAGCCCTTCCCCTTACCCCTACCCCTTATTTTGCGCGTGCATGCCAAGGGGTAGTGGTGTCCCAATTCTCTTTAGCTTGAAGGCGTAGGGCTAAGGGGAAGGGTTGAGGAGCCCTTCGAACCAATATTTTTCAGGACCACACTCAAAACCAAGGGGTAAGAAAATTTCCCGGAATACACCAGCCACAACGGCAGGATCGCTGTATTATTGCGAATTTTTAAGACAAACAAACACATGTTTTAATATATTCATAAATGTTTTACCGTCATTCTTTAAAAAAAAAAGCTAAACAAATCCTGCTAAATTTCGCGATCAATCATGCCTATTAATAACTCCTGTACAGCAGTCCCACAACATTCTGACACTCGATGACACTCGAATAGTCTGTCAGAAAAGTCTAGTGAGTGAGCTGTTTACAGTGTCTGCTATAATATTAATGTTGTTTTCGTGTGTTTACATAGATGAATATGGCCACTGTGTAAATGCACAGTACAGTTATGATCTTATTGCCACATTAGATGGTTATGATGATCTGCCTTCAGTGATTTCCTGAAGATAAATACCAAAAAATAAAGCAACTGGAATAACTACAGCAGTCGCGATCGTCTGATCTCACAGGAAGCAAGAGATCATGATGACATATGATGACGTGTGCTGGTGCTGTAGTGCTGTGCCAATTCTTAGGGGTACATTTTGAAGCCCTTCCCTTTAACCCTCGGTTGTAAGGGCCAAGGGGAAGGGGTAGGGGTACATTTACATTTACATTTAGTCATTTAGCAGACGCTTTTATCCAAAGCGACTTACAAATGAGGACAAGGAAGCAATTTACACAACTATAAGAGCAGCAGTGAACAAGCGCTATAGACAAGTTTCAGGTGTGTAAAAGTCTAAGAAGCAAAGCATTAGTAGAAATTTTTTTTTTTTTTTTTTTTTTTTTTTTTTTATAGAGAGAGAGAGAGAGAGAGAGAGTACAGTTAGTGGTATAGCCAGAGAGGCAGTTGCAGATTAGGAGGAAAAGTGGAGACTAAACAGTTGAGTTTTTAGTGGTTTCTTGAAGACAGCAAGTGACTCTGCTGTTCTGATGTAGTTAGGGAGTTCATTCCACCAACTGGGCAGATTGAATGTGAGAGTTCGGGAAAGTGATTTCTTCCCTCTTTGGGATGGAACAACGAGGCGACGTTCATTCACACAACGCAAGTTTCTGGAGGGCACATATATCTGCAGAAGTGAGAGCAGATACGAAGGAGCACAGCCAGAGGTCACTTTGTTAGCAAACATCAGAGCTTTGAATTTGATGCGAGCAGCAACTGGAAGCCAGTGCAAACGGGTGAGTAGCGGAGTGACATGTGCTCTTTTGGGTTCATCAAAGACCACTCGTGCTGCTGCGTTCTGAAGCAGCTGAAGAGGTTTGATAGAACTAGCTGGAAGCCCGGCTAGCAGAGAGTTGCAATAGTCCAGTTTGGAGAGGACAAGAGCTTGAACAATGAGTTGAGCTGTATGTTCAGATAGGAAGGGTCGGACCTTTCTGATGTTGTAGAGTGCGAATCTGCAAGATCGGGCAGTTTTAGAAATGTGGTCAGAGAAGTTCAGTTGGTCATCAATCGTAACTCCAAGGCTTTTTACCATTTTGGATGCAGTGATGGTTGCTCCATCCATCTGGATTGAAAAGTTATGGTGAAGAGTCGGGTTGGCAGAAACTTCAAGCATTTCCGTTTTCATGAGGTTAAGCTGAAGATGATGATCTTTCATCCAGAGTGAAATGTCTGACAGGCAGGCTGTAATGCGAGCTGGAACCGCATTACAAAACCGGGTACAAAAATAGAATTGGGATTGGGTCTAAATATCTTACATATATAAATGAAAACTTTAAGGGGAAATAAAAAAGAGCCAGTTTTATAAGATGGTTGACAAACTACTTTTTTTATTGTCAAAATGTGAAATGAGAATGTGAAATCGAGTATATTTGAGTTAAATATGATAATCATATATTAGGTTGTTTTTAATGATAATTTTTCTTTGTATTTTTTTGCATCTGGTGTGAATTTATTTATTTATTTATTTATTTATTTATTTATTTATTTATTTATTTATTTATTTATTTATTTATTTATTTATTTATTTATTTATTTATTTACGTATTTATTTATTTATTTATTTATTTATTATTATTCATTCCTATTTATTTATTTATTATTAGTTTTTTCCTCCTTTTATTCTAGTTCTTTTTTTTATTATTTGTGTTATTTATTTTATTAG
>NC_079439.1:72997841-73005341 GCF_903798145.1 Danio aesculapii
TGTCTGTATACAGTATCATTTGTTTGTTTGTTTGCTTGTAACTTTTTATGTATGAATATTTAATGCAAGTGAATTGTCTGTTATTGTACTGTTATATAACTTGGTTCATATGAAAAATTAGTTTAATATAATGTTGCATCATCACAAACATAATGAAACAAAAACCATATTCTGATATAACTCTTAATCACACTATATTGCATTGTACAGTATTTTAAATATATATATATATATATATATATATATATATATATATATATATATATATACAGTATAAAAAAGTTGCTGACATCCATGAACACCAACTAGATCAAAATGTATAAATGTATGCATCAAATATATGAATTCTGTTTTCTTACTGGTATTTGATAGTCACACAGTTAAAACATGACTTTGTGCATGCTGTCATTTATTTTGTGTCTAGCCAATTGTAACCAACAAAAGTACTAAACAGTAAACACACTGTTTAATATTGTTTTTGGTGAGGGAGTGCACCAGGGCTTTGTTTTGGGACAGATACGTTTTCAAGTGCATGGATGGATCGATGGATGGATGGACAAACTTACAATATAGTTGGATGGATGGAATTGCATTTTAGATTGATGGATTGATGGATGGATGGATGGATGGACAAAATTACAATTTAGTTAGATGGATGGACTTGCAAGATGGATGGATGGATGAATAGGTTGACAAACTTAAAATATTGATGGATGAAATTATAATATAGATGGAAGTATAAACAAAATTACAATTTAGTACAAAATTACAATCTAGATAGATATATATATATATATATATATATATATATATATATATATATATATATATATATATATATATATATTGTTTTCGATGAGGGAGTGCACCAGGGCTCTGTTTTGGGACCTATACGGTTTCAAAAACATCATCTTGGACGATTGTAAACCATCCTATTGAGGTAAAGTTGGTTTTATAGTGACATACTCGTCAGTGTTTTTAAGTGACAACCAGTGACACGTGACTTCGAATATCTGGTCTGAAATTGCATGTACGTGTGACTTCAAAAAACATCAGCACTATTTAATTCACTGTGAAAATGTCATACTTTGATGGTCATTGGCTGCTAATATGATTTCCCAGATTAGAATTAGCAAAGAATACTTTTCTGAAATGATATTATTAAGGAGAAAGTCTGAATGTGTGAATATAAAACCAACTTTACCTCAATGACCATCCTGAGCACAAAAAAACAACAGAATAAGGTTTTTTTCTTTGTGTGTGTGAGGACTCATGGTTTCTTTGGAAATTGTTTAAACATGTCTGACACCCTCAAGCGCAGCTTTTCTTCTGTCGTGTTTTGGGAAAGAGCGCTGAAAGCGAATGTCAGATCATTTCACCTGAACCTGCTCTGATAAGCGTCTCTGTCTGTCATCGTGTGCCACAATCTCTGCACATAATTTCCCATATGTGACTGACAGCCCTGCCATTTTGTCTTTGTAATTACACTGAGGTACTGATCCAATGACTTAATAATGTCAGCACTGTCACTTAGAGTCCTGCTCGCCTAGTTGAGCCTATTGATTGCCAAACAAACATCTGCATTGTTTGGGTTGTCTAAAAGATTCAATGAGGCCATATTGTACACTCTTTTTATATTTTGGATGGATGGACTATTGAACATACAAGATGGATGGATTGATAGATGGATGAACTTGCAAAATAGATGGATGGATGGATGGATGGATGGACAAGCTTACGATAAGGATGGCTGGATGGGTGGACACACAATATAGATAGATGGATGGATGGATGGATTGACTACTTGCAATAGAGATGGATGGATGAATTGAAAATATAGATGGACGGATGGACAAACTTTCGATAAAGATGATGGATAGATGGATGGATGGGTGGGTGGATGGATTGATGGACAAACTTACGATATAGATGATTTATGGATGGATGAATGGACAAATTTACAATATAGATAGATGGATGGATGAATGGATAGATGGAAAGACTTATGATATGGATGGATGAATGGATGGATGGATGGATGGACAAACTTACAATAAAGATGGATGGCTGAATTAACTTACAATACAGATGGATGAATGGTTGGATGGATGGACAAAATTGCAATTTATTTGAATGGATGGATGGATGGATGGATGGATGGATGGATGGATGGATGGATGGAGGCACAAACTTACAATATAGATAGATGGATGGTTGGATGGCTGGATGAACTTATAATATAGATGGATGAATGGACTTGCAATATAGATGGATGGATGGATGGATGGATGGACAAAATTACATTTTATTTGGATGGATGAATGGAGGGACGAACTTACAATCTAAATGTATGGATGGATAGTTAGATAGGTAGACAAACTTATAAAATGGATGGATGGCTGGAAAGCTGGATGAACTTACGATATAGATCGATGGATAGATGGTTGGATGGACAAAATTACAATTTATTTGGATGGATGGATGGATGGATGGATGGACTTAAAATATAGATGGATGGATGGACGAACTTACAATATAGATGGATCAAAGGATAAGTAGACAAACTTACAATATAGATGGGTGGAATGGATGGCTGAATGACCTTACAATATAGATGGATGGATGGAATAGATGGCTGGATAACCTTACAATATAGATGGGTGGAATGGATGGCTGAATGAACTTACAATATCGATGGATGGATGGATGGATGGATGGATAGAATAGATAGCTGGATGACCTTACAATATAGATGGATGGATGGATGGAATAGATGAATGGATGACCTTACAATATAGATGGGTGGATGATTGAACTTACAATATAGACACATGGTGGTGAATGGATGGATAGTTGCAGTCGTTTGTTTTTACTGACTCTAAACCTTCTCCTGAACTCAGCGTTTGTTCATCCAGTTTCGTGCAACTGTAACCCAATCCTCCCCATCGTCTGGCCATTAAAATATGTTGCCATTATATGTGCTAAATGACATTGAGATAAGGTCTGAATTCTCCATAAGCTCTTTGTTTCAGGGCTGTACGGCGAACATCTGCTCCACAGAATGAAAAGTGCAGTTGTGCCAAATATTGAACAGCGATTGCTCCATTCATGACGCCTGTACAACCTTCTGTTCTTGGCAGACGTGTGCGATTGTGTTGTGATGAACCCGCGCCAAGAACACTGCCTTTCCAATTAACTTTGCTATTGTGTTATAGACCTTCATGATGAATATTCACTGATTTACTCTGCAGCCGGGAGACATTTCAAGGAAAAAGCATTTACGACTCAAAGGTCAACCGCTGTGTATTGGTTTTATGCTCACTGAATATCAGAGCGTACACACATTCACTGCTTTCTGAAACATCACTCTGTGTGTGTGTGTGTGTGTGTGTGTGTGTGTGTGTGTGTGTGTGTGTGTGTGTGTGTGTGTGTGTGTGTGCGTGCGTGCGTGCGTGCGTGCGTGCGTGCGTGCGTGCGTGCGTGCGTGCGTGCGTGCGTGCGTGCGTGCGTGCGTGCGTGCGTGCGTGCGTGCGTGCGTGCGTGCGTGCGTGCGTGCGTGCGTGCGTGCGTGCGTGCGTGCGTGTGTGTGTCATACCACTTATTTTTTTCATATTTTGTGTTGTAGTCGCCTTAAGATAAACTGCTGTAAATTACTTGTTGCCAAGTCAGTCTAATAAAACTGATTTGGGGTAACCTTGTTAATTTAGACTGTGCACATAATTAGTATTATTAGTATTATTATTATTAAAAAGTATTATTATTATTATTATTATTATTATTATTATTATTATTATTCTGAGTATTATTTAATTTTCAAAGTTATCCCAAGTGTGTTTTTTTGTTCATTAGCAGACATTTTCAAATAAAATAAACATCCGTCCGTACATAGACAATCTGTTGACAATTGAAAAAAATATTGCTTTAGAGGGCTAATAATATTGACCTTAAAGTGTTTTTATTCTAGCCAAAATAAAACAAATAAGTTTCTCCAGAAGAAAAAATATTGAGCAATATCACACGAGTAGCACTGCGATGTGACTATATCGGCACTGGTGGGAGGCGTGTGTTAGCTCAATATGCCTTAGTGTCCCACCAGTGACAATATACAGCCACATCGCACTGCTACGAGTGTGATATTGGGTTTATTTAACATTTTGACAGCATAATCGTGTATATAAAAAAGAAAATCAAACACAGAGGGTCTAAAGATCCTGTTATAAGAGGAACTACTTTCTTCCGCCATTCATTCACATCAGCAGCTGACGTCAGAGCAGCAGAAACCGTTACTCACTCACCAACATCACTTTAGAGCTAGTGTTTGAGGGATTCTCTAGCGTAATGTCTAAAGTGATGACAGAAACAGCTGATTTTGCTCACACTTTTAAGATTATAAAGCTGAACAGCATGAAATGCCATCAGTCTACAGAGATTTCCCAGTATTTCTTTGCTGTAATCTGGAGATCACAATAATTAACCAAGAAAAAGTCAAAGCAAACACTAGCAGATTACAGTGGTGTAAATACAGCAATACAACACACAAAAGAGAGAGATCGACTTAGAGTGCCACTTACCTGATTTATAATGATTTGATCAGCTGTTGAAATTCGAAAAGAAAACGCAAGGTTTTTCACCCATAAGCACTTATTATGAGCTCTCTGTTGCCATCTTGTGGCAGTCATAAATCAACAGCAAAATTTTGCTCTGCATCCTGATAGCCGCCACTGCGCTCAATACTAATATTTAAAATAGGCACTATCCTTATAAATCATCAAATTTGCAGATGACACCACAGTGATTGGTCTAATCAGCAACAATGATGAGACTGCCTACAGGGAGGAGATACAGCATCTGGCCACTTGGTGCACTGACAATAATCTCCTCCTTAACTATATATATATATATATATATATATATATATATATATATATATATATATATATATATATATATATATATATATATTTATTTATTTATTTATTTATTTATTTATATATATATATATATATATATATATATATATATATATACAATAACAATATACAATTATATATATACAATATATATAATATACACATATATACAATAATCTCCTCCTTAACTATATATATATATATATATATATATATATATATATATATATATATATATATATATATATATATATATATATATATATATATATATATATATTTATTTATTTATTTATTTATATATATATATATACAATAACAATATACAATTATATATATACAATATATATAATATACACATATATACAATAATCTCCTCCTTAACTATATATATATATATATATATATATATATATATATATATATATATATATATATATATATATATATATATATATATATATATATATATATATATATATAATTTTTTTTTTAATATTCCCTAAATGATGGTTAATAGAGCAAGGAAATTTTCACACTATGTCTGATAATATTTTTTCTTCTAGAGAAAGTCTTATTTGTTTTAATTCGACTAGAATAAAAGCAATTTGTAATTTTTTTTAAACACAAATTTAACGTCAAAATTATTAGAACATTTAAGCTATATGTAATTTTGATAGTCTACAGCAGCGTTTCCCAACCCTGTTCCTGGAGGCACACCAACCGTACATATTTTGGATGTCTCCATTATCTGATCCATTCATTTCAGGTTTTGGAGTCTCTTCTGATGTTATGATGAGATGATTCAGGTGTGTTTGATTAGGGAGAGGTTGAAAATGTGGACTGTTGGTGTGCCTTCAGGAACAGGGTTGGGAAATACTGGTCTACAGAACAAATAATCATTATACAATAATATGCCTAATTACCCTAACCTGCCTAGTTAACCTAATTAACCTAGTTAAGCCATTTAAATGTCACTTTAAGCTGTATAGAAGTGTCTTGAAGAATATCTAGTCTAATATTATTTACTGTCATCATGACAAAGAGAAAATAAATCAGTTATTAGAGATGAGTTATTAAAACTATTATGATTAGAAATGTGTTGAAAAAATCTCTCTGTTAATGTAATAATAAAATGTGGGTAATAATTCAGCGGGGCTTTAACTGTATAAATAGACTTTCAAATGGCATGAATGTCTTTTATTTTGCCATTGAGTCGTCATAGTCAAGTTCTATCAAGTTTTAAGTGTCAAAAAAAAAAAAACACTTGCAGTATAAAGCTTCACTAATTTTGAGCTCATTCTCTGTTAGGTGTAATTTCTTGTCATGTGGTCGAGACAAATGACCAAACCTCTAATGTGTGTTTCTCTCTGTCATTTCTGCGACTGGCTAATCAAGCAAATAAAAACCCATCAAATGCATTTCTGAGAGTAATTCCTGCGCGTCAGTAAATGTGATGTCTCCAATTGAGTTCCTGTATTTTAGATGACGCACATCATGCGGCCTTAAAGGGGGAAAAAAGGACATTAATGGATATCAGAGTGGACTAAAAGTTGAGAAATGACATGACTAATGGAGCATATTGACCACATTAAATACAGGCTGAGGGGTCATCATATTCTTATTATGGATTGGAAAAAAAGAAATACAACATCATGAAGCAAGTAACAAACAGCATTTGAAGAGAATGAAGAGAAGGTGTTTAATTGTATTAGTTATCATATTATTTATGTTTGAAGTGCATGTGATTAATATTATTATTATTATTATTATTATTATTATTTTAATTTAAGTCATTCATTAATTGATTCATTATTTTTATGTATCTTATTATTACATGTATGTAATTATTTTATATTCTGATAACAAAAAGGCATATGTAGTGCAATTTGTAGCACATGTAATTTATTACAATTATTAGTAGTTGTAGTATTTAATTTTTTTATATTATATTATATTATATTATATTATATTATATTATATTATATTATATTATATTATATTATATTATATTATATTAAATTATATTAAATTATATTATATTATATTATATTATATTAAATTATATTAAATTATATTAAATTATATTATATTATATTATATTATATTTTATTATATTATATTAAATTATATTATATTATATTATATTATATTATATTAAATTATATTAAATTATATTATATTATATTATATTATATTATATTATATTATATTAAATTATATTATATTATATTATATTATATTAAATTATATTAAATTATATTATATTATATTATATTATATTATATTTTATTATATTATATTAAATTATATTATATTATATTATATTATATTATATTATATTATATTATATTAAATTATATTAAATTATATTATATTATATTATATTATATTATATTATATTATATTATATTATATTTTATTATATTATATTAAATTATATTATATTATATTATATTATATTATATTAT
This sequence comes from Danio aesculapii, assembly GCF_903798145.1. Classification (NCBI taxonomy): domain Eukaryota; kingdom Metazoa; phylum Chordata; class Actinopteri; order Cypriniformes; family Danionidae; genus Danio; species Danio aesculapii. The sequence goes on from NC_079439.1 coordinate 73,005,223, forward strand.
ATTATATTAAATTATATTATATTATATTATATTATATTATATTATATTATATTATATTATATTATATTATATTATATTAAATTATATTAAATTATATTATATTATATTATATTATATTA